>NC_136901.1:46338742-46561742 GCF_949606895.1 Notothenia rossii | reverse complement strand
AAAATGTATCCCAAAATAGTGCCTCATAATGCGTGTAGAGTCCCCTGCCAACTCGCCTTGCGTTCCTCCAGACTCAGAAAAAGTCTAAGTCAACTTTTTGGAGAACCATAGAAAATGGGTGAAAATGAAAAAATGTATCCCAAAATAGTGCCTCATAATGCGGGTAGAGTCCTCTGCCAACTCCCCTTGCATTCCTCCAGACTAAGAAAAAGTCTAAGTCAACTTTTTGGAGAACCATAAAAAAGGGCTAAAAGTGTTCAAATGTATCCCAAAATAGTGCCTCATAAGACAGGTAGAGTCCCATCAAACTCCCCTTGCATTCCTCCAGACTCAAAAAAAGTCTAAGTCAACTTTTTGGAGAACCATAGAAATGGGTGAAAATGAAAAAATGTATCCCAAAATAGTGCCTCATAATGCGGGTAGAGTCCCCTGCCAACTCCCCTTGCATTCCTCCAGACTCAGAAAAAGTCTAAGTCAACTTTTTGGAGAACCATAGAAAATGGGTGAAAATGAAAAATGTATCCCAAAATAGTGCCTCATAATGTGGGTAGAGTCCCCTGCCAACTCCCCTTGCATTCCTCCAGATTCAGAAAAAGTCTAAGTCAACTTTTTGGAGAACCATAAAAAAGGGCTAAAAGTGTTCAAATGTATCCCAAAATAGTGCCTCATAAGGCAGGTAGAGTCCCATCAAACTCCCCTTGCATTCCTCCAGACTCAGAAAAAGTCGAAGTCAACTTTTTGGAGAGCCATAGAAATGGGTGAAAATGAAAAAATGTATTCCAAAATAGTGCCTCATAATGCGGGTAGAGTCCCCTGCCAACTCCCCTTGCATTCCTCCAGACTCAGAAAAAGTTTAAGTCAAGTTTTTGGAGAACCATAGAAAATGGGTGAAAATTAAAAATGTATCCCAAAATAGTGCCTCATAATGCGGGTAGAGTCCCCTGCCAACTCCCCTTGCATTCCTCCAGATTCAGAAAAAGTCTAAGTCAAATTTTTGGAGAACCATAGATAATGGATGAAAATGAATAAATGTATCCCAAAATAGTGCCTCATAATGCGGTTAGAGTCCCCTGCCAACTCCCCTTGCATTCCTCCAGACTCAGAAAAAGTCTAAGTCAAGTTTTTGGAGAACCATAGAAATGGGTGAAAATGAAAAAATGTATCCCAAAATAGTGCCTCATAATGCGGGTAGAGTCCCCTGCCAACTCCCCTTGCATTCCTCCAGACTCAGAAAAAGTCTAAGTCAACTTTTTGGAGAACCATAGAAATGGATGAAAATGAAAAAATGTATCCCAAAATAGTGCCTCAAAAGGCAGGTAGAGTCCCATCAAACTCCCATTGCATTCCTCCAGACTCAGAAAAAGTCTAAGTCAACTTTTTGGGGAACCATAATAAAGGGCTAAAAGTGTTCAAATGTATCCCAAAATAGTGCGTCATAAGGCAGGTAGAGTCCCATCAAACTCCCCTTGCATTCCTCCAGACTCAGAAAAAGTCTAAGTCAACTTTTTGGAGAGCCATAGAAATGGGTGAAAATGAATACATGTATCCCAAAATAGTGCCTCATAATGCGGGTAGAGTCCCCTGCCAACTCCCCTTGCATTCCTCCAGACTCGGAAAAAGTCTAAGTCAACTTTTTGGAGAACCATAAAAAAGGGCTAAAAGTGTTCAAATGTATTCCAAAATTGTGCCTCATAAGGCAGGTAGAGTCCCATCAAACTCCCCTTGCATTCCTCCAGACTCAGAAAAAGTCTAAGTCAACTTTTTGGAGAACCATAAAAATGGGTGAAAAAGAAAAGATGTTTCCCAAAATAGTGCCTCATAATGCGTGTAGAGTCCCCTGCCAACTCCCCTTGCATTCCTCCAGACTCAGAAAAAGTCTAAGTCAACTTTTTGGAGAACCATAGAAAATGGGTGAAAATGAAAAAATGTATCCCAAAATAGTGCCTCATAATGCGTGTAGAGTCCCCTGCCAACTCCCCTTGCATTCCTCCAGACTCAGAAAAAGTCTAAGTCAACTTTTTGGAGAACCATAGAAAATGGGTGAAAATGAAAAAATGTATCCCAAAATAGTGCCTCATAATGCGGGTAGAGTCTCCTGCCAACTCCCCTAGCATTCCTCCAGACTCAAAAAAAGTCTAAGTCAACTTTTTGGAGAACCATAGAAATGGGTGAAAATGAAAAAATGTATCCCAAAATAGTGCCTCATCATGCGCGTAGAGTCCCCTGCCAACTCCCTTGCATTCCTCCAGACTCAGAAAAAGTCTAAGTCAACTTTTTGGAGAGCCATAGAAATGGGTGAAAATGAATAAATGTATCCCAAAATAGTGCCTCATAATGCGGGTAGAGTCCCCTGCCAACTCCCCTTGCATTCCTCCAGACTCAGAAAAAGTCTAAGTCAACTTTTTGGAGAGCCATAGAAATGGGTGAAAATGAATAAATGTATCCCAAAATATTGCCTCATAATGCGGGTAGAGTCCCCTGCCAACTCCCCTTGCATTCTTCCAGACTAGGAAAAAGTCTAAGTCAACTTTTTGGAGAACCATAGAAAATGGGTGAAAATGAAACATTTATCCCAAAATAGTACCTCATAATGCGGGTAGAGTCCCCTGCCAACTCCCCTTGCATTCCTCCAGATTCAGAAAAAGTCTAAGTCAACTTTTTGGAGAACCATAGAAAATGGGTCAAAAAGAAAAAATGTATCCCAAAATAGTGCCTCATAATGCGGGTAGAGTCTCCTGCCAACTCCCCTTGCATTCCTCCATTCTCAAAAAAAGTCTAAGTCAACTTTTTGGAGAACCATAAAAAGGGCTAAAAGTGTTAAAATGTATCCCAAAAATAGTGCCTCATAATGCGGGTAGAGTCCCCTGCCAACTCCCCTTGCATTCCTCCAGACTCAGAAAAAGTCGAAGTCAACTTTTTGGAGAACCTTAGAAAATGGGTGAAAATTAACAAATGTATCCCAAAATAGTGCCTCATAATGCGGGTAGAGTCTCCTGCCAACTCCCCTTGCATTCCTCCAAACTCAAAAAAAGTCTAAGTCAACTTTTTGGAGAACCATAGAAATGGATGAAAATGAAAAAATTTATCCCAAAATAGTGCCTCAAAAGGCAGGTAGAGTCCCATCAAACTCCCATTGCATTCCTCCAGACTCAGAAAAAGTCTAAGTCAACTTTTTGGAGAACCATAGAAAATGGGTGAAAATGAAGAAATGTATCCCAAAATAGTGCCTCATCATGCGCGTAGAGTCCCCTGCCAACTCCCCTTGCATTCCTCCAGACTCAGAAAAAGTCTAAGTCAACTTTTTGGAGAACCATTGAAAATGGGTGAAAATGAAAAAATGTATCCCAAAATAGTGCCTCATAATGCGGGTAGAGTCCCCTGCCAACTCCCCTTGCATTCCTCCAGACTCAGAAAAAGTCTAAGTCAACTTTTTGGAGAACCATAGAAAATGGGTGAAAATGAAAAAATGTATCCCAAAATAATGCCTCATAATGCGGGTAGAGTCCCCTGCCAACTCCCCTTGCATTCCTCCAGACTCAGAAAAAGATTAAGTCAACTTTTTGGAGAACCATAGAAAATGGGTGAAAATTAAAAATGTATCCCAAAATAGTGCCTCATAATGCGGGTAGAGTCCCCTGCCAACTCCCCTTGCATTCCTCCAGATTCAGAAAAAGTCTAAGTCAACTTTTTGGAGAACCATAGAAATGGGTGAAAATGAAAAAATGTATCCCAAAATAGTGCCTCATAAGGCAGGTAGAGTCCCATCAAACTCCGATTGCATTCCTCCAGACTCAGAAAAAGTCTAAGTCAACTTTTTTGAGAACCATAGGAAATGGGTGAAAATGAAAAAATGTATCCCAAAATAGTGCCTCATAATGCGTGTAGAGTCCCCTGCCAACTCCCCTTGCATTCCTCCAGACTCAGAAAAAGTCTAAGTCAACTTTTTGGAGAACCATAGAAAATGGGTGAAAATGAAAAAATGTATCCCAAAATAGTGCCTCATAATGCGGGTAGAGTCCCCTGCCAACTCCCCTTGCAGTCCTCCAGACTCAGAAAAAGTCTAAGTCAACTTTTTGGAGAACCTTAGAAAATGGGTGAAAATGAAAAAATGTATCCCAAAATAGTGCCTCATAATGCGGGTAGAGTCTCCTGCCAACTCCCCTAGCATTCCTCCAGACTCAAAAAAAGTCTAAGTCAACTTTTTGGAGAACCATAGAAATGGGTGAAAATGAAAAAATGTATCCCAAAATAGTGCCTCATCATGCGCGTAGAGTCCCCTGCCAACTCCCTTGCATTCCTCCAGACTCAGAAAAAGTCTAAGTCAACTTTTTGGAGAGCCATAGAAATGGGTGAAAATGAATAAATGTATCCCAAAATAGTGCCTCATAATGCGGGTAGAGTCCCCTGCCAACTCCCCTTGCATTCCTCCAGACTCAGAAAAAGTCTAAGTCAACTTTTTGGAGAGCCATAGAAATGGGTGAAAATGAATAAATGTATCCCAAAATATTGCCTCATAATGCGGGTAGAGTCCCCTGCCAACTCCCCTTGCATTCTTCCAGACTAGGAAAAAGTCTAAGTCAACTTTTTGGAGAACCATAGAAAATGGGTGAAAATGAAACATTTATCCCAAAATAGTACCTCATAATGCGGGTAGAGTCCCCTGCCAACTCCCCTTGCATTCCTCCAGATTCAGAAAAAGTCTAAGTCAACTTTTTGGAGAACCATAGAAAATGGGTCAAAAAGAAAAAATGTATCCCAAAATAGTGCCTCATAATGCGGGTAGAGTCTCCTGCCAACTCCCCTTGCATTCCTCCATTCTCAAAAAAAGTCTAAGTCAACTTTTTGGAGAACCATAAAAAGGGCTAAAAGTGTTAAAATGTATCCCAAAAATAGTGCCTCATAATGCGGGTAGAGTCCCCTGCCAACTCCCCTTGCATTCCTCCAGACTCAGAAAAAGTCGAAGTCAACTTTTTGGAGAACCTTAGAAAATGGGTGAAAATTAACAAATGTATCCCAAAATAGTGCCTCATAATGCGGGTAGAGTCTCCTGCCAACTCCCCTTGCATTCCTCCAAACTCAAAAAAAGTCTAAGTCAACTTTTTGGAGAACCATAGAAATGGATGAAAATGAAAAAAATTATCCCAAAATAGTGCCTCAAAAGGCAGGTAGAGTCCCATCAAACTCCCATTGCATTCCTCCAGACTCAGAAAAAGTCTAAGTCAACTTTTTGGAGAACCATAGAAAATGGGTGAAAATGAAGAAATGTATCCCAAAATAGTACCTCATCATGCGCGTAGAGTCCCCTGCCAACTCCCCTTGCATTCCTCCAGACTCAGAAAAAGTCTAAGTCAACTTTTTGGAGAACCATTGAAAATGGGTGAAAATGAAAAAATGTATCCCAAAATAGTGCCTCATAATGCGGGTAGAGTCCCCTGCCAACTCCCCTTGCATTCCTCCAGACTCAGAAAAAGTCTAAGTCAACTTTTTGGAGAACCATAGAAAATGGGTGAAAATGAAAAAATGTATCCCAAAATAATGCCTCATAATGCGGGTAGAGTCCCCTGCCAACTCCCCTTGCATTCCTCCAGACTCAGAAAAAGATTAAGTCAACTTTTTGGAGAACCATAGAAAATGGGTGAAAATTAAAAATGTATCCCAAAATAGTGCCTCATAATGCGGGTAGAGTCCCCTGCCAACTCCCCTTGCATTCCTCCAGATTCAGAAAAAGTCTAAGTCAACTTTTTGGAGAACCATAGAAATGGGTGAAAATGAAAAAATGTATCCCAAAATAGTGCCTCATAAGGCAGGTAGAGTCCCATCAAACTCCGATTGCATTCCTCCAGACTCAGAAAAAGTCTAAGTCAACTTTTTTGAGAACCATAGAAAATGGGTGAAAATGAAGAAATGTATTGCAAAATAGTGCCTCATCATGCGCGTAGAGTCCCTTGCCAACTCCCTTGCATTCCTCCAGACTCAGAAAAAGTCTAAGTCAACTTTTTGGAGAGCCATAGAAATGGGCTAAAAGTGTTCAAATGTATCCCAAAATAGTGCCTCATAAGGCAGGTAAAGTCCCATCAAACTCCCCTTGCATTCCTCCAGACTCAGAAAAAGTCGAAGTCAACTTTTTGGAGAGCCATAGAAATGGGTGAAAATGAAAAAATGTATTCCAAAATAGTGCCTCATAATGCGGGTAGAGTCCCCTGCCAACTCCCCTTGCATTCCTCCAGACTCAGAAAAAGTTTAAGTCAACTTTTTGGAGAACCATAGAAAATGGGTGAAATTTAAAATGTATCCCAAAATAGTGCCTCATAATGCGGGTAGAGTCCCCTGCCAACTCCCCTTGCATTCCTCCAGATTCAGAAAAAGTCTAAGTCAAATTTTTGGAGAACCATAGATAATGGATGAAAATGAATAAATGTATCCCAAAATAGTGCCTCATAATGCGGTTAGAGTCCCCTGCCAACTCCCCTTGCATTCCTCCAGACTCAGAAAAAGTCTAAGTCAAGTTTTTGGAGAACCATAGAAATGGGTGAAAATGAAAAAATGTATCCCAAAATAGTGCCTCATAATGCGGGTAGAGTCCCCTGCCAACTCCCCTTGCATTCCTCCAGACTCAGAAAAAGTCTAAGTCAACTTTTTGGAGAACCATAGAAATGGATGAAAATGAAAAAATGTATCCCAAAATAG
This sequence comes from Notothenia rossii, assembly GCF_949606895.1. Taxonomy (NCBI): domain Eukaryota; kingdom Metazoa; phylum Chordata; class Actinopteri; order Perciformes; family Nototheniidae; genus Notothenia; species Notothenia rossii. Next base: position 46,555,055 of record NC_136901.1, on the reverse strand, counting down.
TGCCTCAAAAGGCAGGTAGAGTCCCATCAAACTCCCAATGCATTCCTCCAGACTCAGAAAAAGTCTAAGTCAACTTTTTGGGGAACCATAATAAAGGGCTAAAAGTGTTCAAATGTATCCCAAAATAGTGCGTCATAAGGCAGGTAGAGTCCCATCAAACTCCCCTTGCATTCCTCCAGACTCAGAAAAAGTCTAAGTCAACTTTTTGGAGAGCCATAGAAATGGGTGAAAATGAAAAAATGTATCCCAAAATAGTGCCTCATAATGCGGGTAGAGTCCCCTGCCAACTCCCCTTGCATTCCTCCAGACTCAGAAAAAGTCTAAGTCAACTTTTTGGAGAGCCATAGAAATGGGTGAAAATGAATACATGTATCCCAAAATAGTGCCTCATAATGCGGGTAGAGTCCCCTGCCAACTCCCCTTGCATTCCTCCAGACTCGGAAAAAGTCTAAGTCAACTTTTTGGAGAACCATAAAAAAGGGCTAAAAGTGTTCAAATGTATTCCAAAATAGTGCCTCATAAGGCAGGTAGAGTCCCATCAAACTCCCCTTGCATTCCTCCAGACTCAGAAAAAGTCTAAGTCAACTTTTTGGAGAACCATAAAAATGGGTGAAAAAGAAAAAATGTTTCCCAAAATAGTGCCTCATAATGCGTGTAGAGTCCCCTGCCAACTCCCCTTGCATTCCTCCAGACTCAGAAAAAGTCTAAGTCAACTTTTTGGAGAACCATAGAAAATGGGTGAAAAGGAAAAAATGTATCCCAAAATAGTGCCTCATAATGCGTGTAGAGTCCCCTGCCAACTCCCCTTGCGTTCCTCCAGACTCAGAAAAAGTCTAAGTCAACTTTTTGGAGAACCATAGAAAATGGGTGAAAATGAAAAAATGTATCCCAAAATAGTGCCTCATAATGCGGGTAGAGTCCCCTGCCAACTCCCCTTGCATTCCTCCAGACTCAGAAAAAGTCTAAGTCAACTTTTTGGAGAACCATAGAAATGGGTGAAAATGAAAAAATGTATCCCAAAATAGTGCCTCATAAGGCAGGTAGAGTCCCATCAAACTCCGATTGCATTCCTCCAGACTCAGAAAAAGTCTAAGTCAACTTTTTTGAGAACCATAGAAAATGGGTGAAAATGAAGAAATGTATTGCAAAATAGTGCCTCATCATGCGCGTAGAGTCCCCTGCCAACTCCCTTGCATTCCTCCAGACTCAGAAAAAGTCTAAGTCAACTTTTTGGAGAGCCATAGAAATGGGTGAAAATGAATAAATGTATCCCAAAATAGTGCCTCATAATGCGGGTAGAGTCCCCTGCCAACTCCCCTTGCATTCCTCCAGACTAAGAAAAAGTCTAAGTCAACTTTTTGGAGAACCATAAAAAAGGGCTAAAAGTGTTCAAATGTATCCAAAAATAGTGCCTCATAAGGCAGGTAGAGTCCCATCAAACTCCCCTTGCATTCCTCCAGACTCAGAAAAAGTCGAAGTCAACTTTTTGGAGAGCCATAGAAATGGGTGAAAATGAAAAAATGTATTCCAAAATAGTGCCTCATAATGCGGGTAGAGTCCCCTGCCAACTCCCCTTGCATTCCTCCAGACTCAGAAAAAGTTTAAGTCAACTTTTTGGAGAACCATAGAAAATGGGTGAAAATTAAAAATGTATCCCAAAATAGTGCCTCATAATGCGGGTAGAGTCCCCTGCCAACTCCCCTTGCATTCCTCCAGATTCAGAAAAAGTCTAAGTCAAATTTTTGGAGAACCATAGATAATGGATGAAAATGAATAAATGTATCCCAAAATAGTGCCTCATAATGCGGTTAGAGTCCCCTGCCAACTCCCCTTGCATTCCTCCAGACTCAGAAAAAGTCTAAGTCAAGTTTTTGGAGAACCATAGAAATGGGTGAAAATGAAAAAATGTATCCCAAAATAGTGCCTCATAATGCGGGTAGAGTCCCCTGCCAACTCCCCTTGCATTCCTCCAGACTCAGAAAAAGTCTAAGTCAACTTTTTGGAGAACCATAGAAATGGATGAAAATGAAAAAATGTATCCCAAAATAGTGCCTCAAAAGGCAGGTAGAGTCCCATCAAACTCCCAATGCATTCCTCCAGACTCAGAAAAAGTCTAAGTCAACTTTTTGGGGAACCATAATAAAGGGCTAAAAGTGTTCAAATGTATCCCAAAATAGTGAGTCATAAGGCAGGTAGAGTCCCATCAAACTCCCCTTGCATTCCTCCAGACTCAGAAAAAGTCTAAGTCAACTTTTTGGAGAGCCATAGAAATGGGTGAAAATGAAAAAATGTATCCCAAAATAGTGCCTCATAATGCGGGTAGAGTCCCCTGCCAACTCCCCTTGCATTCCTCCAGACTCAGAAAAAGTCTAAGTCAACTTTTTGGAGAGCCATAGAAATGGGTGAAAATGAATACATGTATCCCAAAATAGTGCCTCATAATGCGGGTAGAGTCCCCTGCCAACTCCCCTTGCATTCCTCCAGACTCGGAAAAAGTCTAAGTCAACTTTTTGGAGAACCATAAAAAAGGGCTAAAAGTGTTCAAATGTATTCCAAAATAGTGCCTCATAAGGCAGCTAGAGTCCCATCAAACTCCCCTTGCATTCCTCCAGACTCAGAAAAAGTCTAAGTCAACTTTTTGGAGAACCATAAAAATGGGTGAAAAAGAAAAAATGTTTCCCAAAATAGTGCCTCATAATGCGTGTAGAGTCCCCTGCCAACTCCCCTTGCATTCCTCCAGACTCAGAAAAAGTCTAAGTCAACTTTTTGGAGAACCATAGAAAATGGGTGAAAATGAAAAAATGTATCCCAAAATAGTGCCTCATAATGCGTGTAGAGTCCCCTGCCAACTCCCCTTGCGTTCCTCCAGACTCAGAAAAAGTCTAAGTCAACTTTTTGGAGAACCATAGAAAATGGGTGAAAATGAAAAAATGTATCCCAAAATAGTGCCTCATAATGCGGGTAGAGTCCCCTGCCAACTCCCCTTGCAGTCCTCCAGACTCAGAAAAAGTCTAAGTCAACTTTTTGGAGAACCTTAGAAAATGGGTGAAAATGAAAAAATGTATCCCAAAATAGTGCCTCATAATGCGGGTAGAGTCTCCTGCCAACTCCCCTAGCATTCCTCCAGACTCAAAAAAAGTCTAAGTCAACTTTTTGGAGAACCATAGAAATGGGTGAAAATGAAAAAATGTATCCCAAAATAGTGCCTCATAATGCGGGTAGAGTCCCCTGCCAACTCCCCTTGCATTCCTCCAGACTCAGAAAAAGTCTAAGTCAACTTTTTGGAGAGCCATAGAAATGGGTGAAAATGAATAAATGTATCCCAAAATATTGCCTCATAATGCGGGTAGAGTCCCCTGCCAACTCCCCTTGCATTCTTCCAGACTAGGAAAAAGTCTAAGTCAACTTTTTGGAGAACCATAGAAAATGGGTGAAAATGAAACATTTATCCCAAAATAGTACCTCATAATGCGTGTAGAGTCCCCTGCCAACTCCCCTTGCATTCCTCCAGATTCAGAAAAAGTCTAAGTCAACTTTTTGGAGAACCATAGAAAATGGGTCAAAAAGAAAAAATGTATCCCAAAATAGTGCCTCATAATGCGGGTAGAGTCTCCTGCCAACTCCCCTTGCATTCCTCCATTCTCAAAAAAAGTCTAAGTCAACTTTTTGGAGAACCATAAAAAGGGCTAAAAGTGTTAAAATGTATCCCAAAAATAGTGCCTCATAATGCGGGTAGAGTCCCCTGCCAACTCCCCTTGCATTCCTCCAGACTCAGAAAAAGTCGAAGTCAACTTTTTGGAGAACCTTAGAAAATGGGTGAAAATTAACAAATGTATCCCAAAATAGTGCCTAATAATGCGGGTAGAGTCTCCTGCCAACTCCCCTTGCATTCCTCCAAACTCAAAAAAAGTCTAAGTCAACTTTTTGGAGAACCATAGAAATGGATGAAAATGAAAAAATGTATCCCAAAATAGTGCCTCAAAAGGCAGGTAGAGTCCCATCAAACTCCCATTGCATTCCTCCAGACTCAGAAAAAGTCTAAGTCAACTTTTTGGAGAACCATAGAAAATGGGTGAAAATGAAGAAATGTATCCCAAAATAGTGCCTCATCATGCGCGTAGAGTCCCCTGCCAACTCCCCTTGCATTCCTCCAGACTCAGAAAAAGTCTAAGTCAACTTTTTGGAGAACCATTGAAAATGGGTGGAAATTTAAAAAATGTATCCCAAAATAGTGCCTCATAATGCGGGTAGAGTCCCCTGCCAACTCCCCTTGCATTCCTCCAGACTCAGAAAAAGTCTAAGTCAACTTTTTGGAGAACCATAGAAAATGGGTGAAAATGAAAAAATGTATCCCAAAATAGTGCCTCAAAATGCGGGTAGAGTCCCCTGCCAACTCCCCTTGCATTCCTCCAGACTCAGAAAAAGTCTAAGTCAACTTTTTGGAGAACGATAGAAAATGGGTGAAAATGAAAAATGTATCCCAAAATAGTGCCTCATAATGCGGGTAGAGTCCCCTGCCAACTCCCCTTGCATTCCTCCAGATTCAGAAAAAGTCCAAGTCAAATTTTTGGAGAACCATAGAAAATGGATGAAAATGAATAAATGTATCCCAAAATAGTGCCTCATAATGCGGTTAGAGTCCCCTGCCAACTCCCCTTGCATTCCTCCAGACTCAGAAAAAGTCAAAGTCAAGTTTTTGGAGAACCATAGAAATGGGTGAAAATGAAAAAAAGTATCCCAAAATAGTGCCTCATAATGCGGGTAGAGTCCCCTGCCAACTCCCCTTGCATTCCTCCAGACTCAGAAAAAGTCTAAGTCAACTTTTTGGAGAACCATAGAAAATGGGTGAAAATGAAAAAATGTATCCCAAAATAGTGCCTCATAATGCGGGTAGAGTCCCCTGCCAACTCCCCTTGCATTCCTCCAGACTCAGAAAAAGATTAAGTCAACTTTTGGAGAACCATAGAAAATGGGTGAAAATTAAAAATGTATCCCAAAATAGTGCCTCATAATGCGGGTAGAGTCCCCTGCCAACTCCCCTTGCATTCCTCCAGATTCAGAAAAAGTCTAAGTCAAATCTTTGGAGAACCATAGATAATGGATGAAAATGAATAAATGTATCACAAAATAGTTCCTCATAATGCGGTTAGAGTCCCCTGCCAACTCCCCTTGCATTCCTCCAGACTCAGAAAAAGTCTAAGTCAACTTTTTGGAGAACCATAGAAAATGGGGGAAAATGAAAAATGTATCCCAAAATAGTGCCTCATAATGCGGGTAGAGTCCCCTGCCAACTCCCCTTGCATTCCTCCAGATTAAGAAAAAGTCTAAGTCAACTTTTTGGAGAACCATAGAAATGGGTGAAAATGAAAAAATGTATCCCAAAGTAGTGCCTCATAATGCGGGTAGAGTCCCCTGCCAACTCCCCTTGCATTCCTCCAGACTCAGAAAAAGTCTAAGTCAACTTTTTGGAGAACCATAAAAAGGGCTAAAAGTGTTAAAATGTATCCCAAAATAGTGCCTCATAATGCGGGTAGAGTCCCCTGCCAACTCCCCTTGCATTCCTCCAGACTCAGAAAAAGTCTAAGTCAACTTTTTGGAGAACCATAAAAAGGGCTAAAAGTGTTAAAATGTATCCAAAAATAGTGCCTCATAATGCGGGTAGAGTCCCCTGCCAACTCCCCTTGCATTCCTCCAGACTCAGAAAAAGTCTAAGTCAACTTTTTGGAGAACCATAGAAATGGGTGAAAATGAAAAAATGTATCCCAAAGTAGTGCCTCATAATGCGGGTAGAGTCCCCTGCCAACTCCCCTTGCATTCCTCCAGACTCAGAAAAAGTCTAAGTCAACTTTTTGGAGAACCATAGAAATGGGTGAAAATGAAAAAATGTATCCCAAAGTAGTGCCTCATAATGCGGGTAGAGTCCCCTGCCAACTCCCCTTGCATTCCTCCAGACTCAGAAAAAGTCTAAGTCAACTTTTTGGAGAACCATAAAAAGGGCTAAAAGTGTTAAAATGTATCCCAAAATAGTGCCTCATAATGCGGGTAGAGTCCCCTGCCAACTCCCCTTGCATTCCTCCAGACCCAGAAAAAGTCTAAGTCAACTTTTTGGAGAACCATAGAAAATGGGTGAAAATGACAAATGTATCCCAAAATAGTGCCTCATAATGCGGGTAGAGTCCCCTGCCAACTCCCCTTGCATTCCTCCAGACTCAGAAAAAGTCTAAGTCAAGTTTTTGGAGAACCATAGAAATGGGTGAAAATGAAAAAATGTATCCCAAAATAGTGCCTCATAATGCGGGTAGAGTCCCCTGCCAACTCCCCTTGCATTCCTCCAGACTCAGAAAAAGTCTAAGTCAACTTTTTGGAGAACGATAGAAAATGGGTGAAAATGAAAAATGTATCCCAAAATAGTGCCTCATAATGCGGATAGAGTCCCCTGCCAACTCCCCTTGCATTCCTCCAGATTCAGAAAAAGTCAAAGTCAAATTTTTGGAGAACCATAGAAAATGGATGAAAATGAATAAATGTATCCCAAAATAGTGCCTCATAATGCGGTTAGAGTCCCCTGCCAACTCCCCTTGCATTCCTCCAGACTCAGAAAAAGTCTAAGTCAGCTTTTTGGAGAACCATAGAAAATGGGTGAAAATGAAAAAATGTATCCCAAAATAGTGCCTCATAATGCGGGTAGAGTCCCCTGCCAACTCCCCTTGCATTCCTCCAGACTCAGAAAAAGTCTAAGTCAACTTTTTGGAGAACCTTAGAAAATGGGTGAAAATGAAAAAATGTATCCCAAAATAGTGCCTCATAATGCGGGTAGAGTCTCCTGCCAACTCCCCTTGCATTCCTCCAGACTCAAAAAAAGTCTAAGTCAACTTTTTGGAGAACCATAGAAATGGGTGAAAATGAAAAAATGTATCCCAAAATAGTGCCTCATAAGGCAGGTAGAGTCCCATCAAACTCCCATTCATTCCTCCAGACTCAGAAAAAGTCTAAGTCAACTTTTTGGAGAACCATAGAAAATGGGTGAAAATGAAGAAATGTATCCCAAAATAGTGCCTCATCATGCGGGTAGAGTCCCCTGCCAACTCCCCTTGCATTCCTCCAGATTCAGAAAAAGTCTAAGTCAACTTTTTGGAGAACCATAGAAAATGGGTGAAAATGAATAAATTTATCCCAAAATAGTGCCTCATAATGCGGGTAGAGTCCCATCAAACTCCCATTGCATTCCTCCAGACTCAGAAAAAGTCTAAGTCAACTTTTTGGAGAACCATAGAAAATGGGTGAAAATGAAAAATGTATCCCAAAATAGTGCCTCATAATGCGGGTAGAGTCCCATCAAACTCCCATTGCATTCCTCCAGACTCAGAAAAAGTCTAAGTCAACTTTTTGGAGAACCATAGAAAATGGGTGAAAATGAAAAATGTATCCCAAAATAGTGCCTCATAATGCGGGTAGAGTCCCCTGCCAACTCCCCTTGCATTCCTCCAGACCCAGAAAAAGTCTAAGTCAACTTTTTGGAGAACCATAGAAATGGGTGAAAATGAAAAATGTATCCCAAAATAGTGCCTCATAATGCGGGTAGAGTCCCCTGCCAACTCCCCTTGCATTCCTCCAGATTAAGAAAAAGTCTAAGTCAACTTTTTGGAGAACCATAGAAATGGGTGAAAATGAAAAAATGTATCAGAAAATAGTGCCTCATAATGCGGGTAGAGTCCCCTGCCAACTCCCCTTGCATTCCTCCAGACTCAGAAAAAGTCTAAGTTAACTTTTTGAAGAACCATAAAAAAGGGCTAAAAGTGTTAAAATGTATCCCAAAATAGTGCCTCATAAGGCAGGTAGAGTCCCATCAAACTCCCCTTGCATTCCTCCAGACTCAGAAAAAGTCTAAGTCAACTTTTTGGAGAACCATAAAAAGGGCTAAAAGTGTTAAAATGTATCCCAAAATAGTGCCTCATAATGCGGGTAGAGTCCCCTGCCAACTCCCCTTGCATTCCTCCAGACCCAGAAAAAGTCTAAGTCAACTTTTTGGAGAACCATAGAAAATGGTTGAAAATGAAGAAATGTATCCCAAAATAGTGCCTCATAATGCGGGTAGAGTCCCCTGCCAACTCCCCTTGCATTCCTCCAGATTAAGAAAAAGTCTAAGTCAACTTTTTGGAGAACCATAGAAATGGGTGAAAATGAAAAAATGTATCACAAAATAGTGCCTCATAATGCGGGTAGAGTCCCATCAAACTCCCATTGCATTCCTCCAGACTCAGAAAAAGTCTAAGTCAACTTTTTGGAGAACCATAGAAATGGGTGAAAATGAAAAATGTATCCCAAAATAGTGCCTCATCATGCGGGTAGAGTCCCCTGCCAACTCCCCTTGCATTCCTCCAGACTCAGAAAAAGTCTAAGTCAACTTTTTGGAGAACCATAAAAAGGGCTAAAAGTGTTAAAATGTATCCCAAAATAGTGCCTCATAATGCGGGTAGAGTCCCCTGCCAACTCCCCTTGCATTCCTCCAGACCCAGAAAAAGTCTAAGTCAACTTTTTGGAGAACCATAGAAAATGGGTGAAAATGAAGAAATGTATCCCAAAATAGTGCCTCATAATGCGGTTAGAGTCCCCTGCCAACTCCCCTTGCATTCCTCCAGATTAAGAAAAAGTCTAAGTCAACTTTTTGGAGAACCATAGAAATGGGTGAAAATGAAAAAATGTATCACAAAATAGTGCCTCATAATGCGGGTAGAGTCCCATCAAACTCCCATTGCATTCCTCCAGACTCAGAAAAAGTCTAAGTCAACTTTTGGGAGAACCATAGAAAATTGGTGAAAACGACAAATGTATCCCAAAATAGTGCCTCATAATGCGGGTAGAGTCCCCTGCCAACTCCCCTTGCATTCCTCCAGATTAAGAAAAAGTCTAAGTCAACTTTTTGGAGAACCATAGAAATGGGTGAAAATGAAAAAATGTATCACAAAATAGTGCCTCATAATGCGGGTAGAGTCCCATCAAACTCCCATTGCATTCCTCCAGACTCAGAACAAGTCTAAGTCAACTTTTTGGAGAACCATAGAAATGGGTGAAAATGAAAAATGTATCCCAAAATAGTGCCTCATCATGCGGGTAGAGTCCCCTGCCAACTCCCCTTGCATTCCTCCAGACTCAGAAAAAGTCTAAGTCAACTTTTTGGAGAACCATAAAAAAGGGCTAAAAGTGTTAAAATGTATCCCAAAATAATGCCTCATAATGCGGGTAGAGTCCCCTGCCAACTCCCCTTGCATTCCTCCAGACTCAGAAAAAGTCTAAGTCAACTTTTTGGAGAACCTTAGAAAATGGGTGAAAATGAACAAATGTATCCCAAAATAATGCCTCATAATGCGGGTAGAGTCTCCTGCCAACTCCCCTTGCATTCCTCCAAACTCAAAAAAAGTCTAAGTCAACTTTTTGGAGAACCATAGAAATGAGTGAAAATGAAAAAATGTATCCCAAAATAGTGCCTCATAAGGCAGGTAGAGTCCCATCAAACTCCCATTCATTCCTCCAGACTCAGAAAAAGTCTAAGTCAACTTTTTGGAGAACCATAGAAAATGGGTGAAAATGAAGAAATGTATCCCAAAATAGTGCCTCATCATGCGGGTAGAGTCCCCTGCCAACTCCCCTTGCATTCCTCCAGATTCAGAAAAAGTCTAAGTCAACTTTTTGGAGAACCATAGAAAATGGGTGAAAATGAATAAATTTATCCCAAAATAGTGCCTCATAATGCGGGTAGAGTCCCATCAAACTCCCATTGCATTCCTCCAGACTCAGAAAAAGTCTAAGTCAACTTTTTGGAGAACCATAGAAAATGGGTGAAAATGAAAAATGTATCCCAAAATAGTGCCTCATAATGCGGGTAGAGTCCCATCAAACTCCCATTGCATTCCTCCAGACTCAGAAAAAGTCTAAGTCAACTTTTTGGAGAACCATAGAAAATGGGTGAAAATGAAAAATGTATCCCAAAATAGTGCCTCATAATGCGGGTAGAGTCCCCTGCCAACTCCCCTTGCATTCCTCCAGACTCAGAAAAAGTCTAAGTCAACTTTTTGGAGAACCATAGAAAATGGGTGAAAATGAAAAAATGTATCCCAAAATAGTGCCTCATAATGCGGGTAGAGTCCCATCAAACTCCCATTGCATTCCTCCAGACTCAGAAAAAGTCTAAGTCAACTTTTTGGAGAACCATAGAAAATGGGTGAAAATGAAAAATGTATCCCAAAATAGTGCCTCATAATGCGGGTAGAGTCCCATCAAACTCCCATTGCATTCCTCCAGACTCAGAAAAAGTCTAAGTCAACTTTTTGGAGAACCATAGAAAATGGGTGAAAATGAAAAATGTATCCCAAAATAGTGCCTCATAATGCGGGTAGATTCCCCTGCCAACTCCCCTTGCATTCCTCCAGATTAAGAAAAAGTCTAAGTCAACTTTTTGGAGAACCATAGAAAATGGGTGAAAATGAAAAAATGTATCAGAAAATAGTGCCTCATAATGCCGGTAGAGTCCCCTGCCAACTCCCCTTGCATTCCTCCAGACTCAGAAAAAGTCTAAGTCAAGTTTTCGGAGAACCATAGAAATGGGTGAAAATGAAAAAATGTATCCCAAAATAGTCCCTCATAATGCGGGTAGAGTCCCCTGCCAACTCCCCTTGCATTCCTCCAGATTAAGAAAAAGTCTAAGTCAACTTTTTGGAGAACCATAGAAATGGGTGAAAATGAAAAAAAGTATCACAAAATAGTGCCTCATAATGCGGGTAGAGTCCCCTGCCAACTCCCCTTGCATTCCTATAGACTCAGAAAAAGTCTAAGTCAACTTTTTGGAGAACCATAGAAATGGGTGAAAATGAAAAAATGTATCCCAAAATAGTGCCTCATAAGGCAGGTAGAGTTCCATCAAACTCCCATTGCATTCCTCCAGACTCAGAAAAAGTCTAAGTCAACTTTTTGGAGAACCATAAAAAAGGGCTAAAAGTGTTAAAATGTATCCCAAAATAATGCCTCATAATGCGGGTAGAGTCCCCTGCCAACTCCCCTTGCATTCCTCCAGACTCAGAAAAAGTCTAAGTCAACTTTTTGGAGAACCATAGAAATGGGTGAAAATGAAAAAATGTATCCCAAAATAGTGCCTCATAAGGCAGGTAGAGTTCCATCAAACTCCCATTGCATTCCTCCAGACTCAGAAAAAGTCTAAGTCAACTTTTTGGAGAACCATAAAAAAGGGCTAAAAGTGTTAAAATGTATCCCAAAATAATGCCTCATAATGCGGGTAGAGTCCCCTGCCAACTCCCCTTGCATTCCTCCAGACTCAGAAAAAGTCTAAGTCAACTTTTTGGAGAACCTTAGAAAATGGGTGAAAATGAACAAATGTATCCCAAAATAATGCCTCATAATGCGGGTAGAGTCTCCTGCCAACTCCCCTTGCATTCCTCCAAACTCAAAAAAAGTCTAAGTCAACTTTTTGGAGAACCATAGAAATGAGTGAAAATGAAAAAATGTATCCCAAAATAGTGCCTCATAAGGCAGGTAGAGTCCCATCAAACTCCCATTCATTCCTCCAGACTCAGAAAAAGTCTAAGTCAACTTTTTGGAGAACCATAGAAAATGGGTGAAAATGAAGAAATGTATCCCAAAATAGTGCCTCATCATGCGGGTAGAGTCCCCTGCCAACTCCCCTTGCATTCCTCCAGATTCAGAAAAAGTCTAAGTCAACTTTTTGGAGAACCATAGAAAATGGGTGAAAATGAATAAATTTATCCCAAAATAGTGCCTCATAATGCGGGTAGAGTCCCATCAAACTCCCATTGCATTCCTCCAGACTCAGAAAAAGTCTAAGTCAACTTTTTGGAGAACCATAGAAAATGGGTGAAAATGAAAAATGTATCCCAAAATAGTGCCTCATAATGCGGGTAGAGTCCCATCAAACTCCCATTGCATTCCTCCAGACTCAGAAAAAGTCTAAGTCAACTTTTTGGAGAACCATAGAAAATGGGTGAAAATGAAAAATGTATCCAAAAATAGTGCCTCATAATGCGGGTAGAGTCCCCTGCCAACTCCCCTTGCATTCCTCCAGACTCAGAAAAAGTCTAAGTCAACTTTTTGGAGAACCATAGAAAATGGGTGAAAATGAAAAATGTATCCCAAAATAGTGCCTCATAATGCGGGTAGAGTCCCCTGCCAACTCCCCTTGCATTCCTCCAGATTAAGAAAAAGTCTAAGTCAACTTTTTGGAGAACCATAAAAAGGGCTAAAAGTGTTAAAATGTATCCCAAAATAGTGCCTCATAATGCGGGTAGAGTCCCCTGCCAACTCCCCTTGCATTCCTCCAGACCCAGAAAAAGTCTAAGTCAACTTTTTGGAGAACCATAGAAAATGGGTGAAAATGAAGAAATGTATCCCAAAATAGTGCCTCATAATGCGGGTAGAGTCCCATCAAACTCCCATTGCATTCCTCCAGACTCAGAAAAAGTCTAAGTCAACTTTTTGGAGAACCATAGAAAATGGGTGAAAATGAAAAATGTATCCCAAAATAGTGCCTCATAATGCGGGTAGAGTCCCCTGCCAACTCCCCTTGCATTCCTCCAGATTAAGAAAAAGTCTAAGTCAACTTTTTGGAGAACCATAGAAATGGGTGAAAATGAAAAAATGTATCAGAAAATAGTGCCTCATAATGCGGGTAGAGTCCCCTGCCAACTCCCCTTGCATTCCTCCAGACTCAGAAAAAGTCTAAGTCAAGTTTTCGGAGAACCATAGAAATGGGTGAAAATGAAAAAATGTATCCCAAAATAGTCCCTCATAATGCGGGTAGAGTCCCCTGCCAACTCCCCTTGCATTCCTCCAGATTAAGAAAAAGTCTAAGTCAACTTTTTGGAGAACCATAGAAATGGGTGAAAATGAAAAAATGTATCCCAAAATAGTGCCTCATAAGGCAGGTAGAGTTCCATCAAACTCCAATTGCATTCCTCCAGACTCAGAAAAAGTCTAAGTCAACTTTTTGGAGAACCATAAAAAAGGGCTAAAAGTGTTAAAATGTATCCCAAAATAATGCCTCATAATGCGGGTAGAGTCCCCTGCCAACTCCCCTTGCATTCCTCCAGACTCAGAAAAAGTCTAAGTCAACTTTTTGGAGAACCTTAGAAAATGGGTGAAAATGAACAAATGTATCCCAAAATAGTGCCTCATAATGCGGGTAGAGTCTCCTGCCAACTCCCCTTGCATTCCTCCAAACTCAAAAAAAGTCTAAGTCAACTTTTTGGAGAACCATAGAAATGAGTGAAAATGAAAAAATGTATCCCAAAATAGTGCCTCATAATGCGGGTAGAGTTCCATCAAACTCCCATTGCATTCCTCCAGACTCAGAAAAAGTCTAAGTCAACTTTTTGGAGAACCATAGAAAATGGGTGAAAATGAAGAAATGTATCCCAAAATAGTGCCTCATCATGCGGGTAGAGTCCCCTGCCAACTCCCCTTGCATTCCTCCAGATTCAGAAAAAGTCTAAGTCAACTTTTTGGAGAACCATAGAAAATGGGTGAAAATGAATAAATTTATCCCAAAATAGTGCCTCATAATGTGGGTAGAGTCCCATCAAACTCCCATTGCATTCCTCCAGACTCAGAAAAAGTCTAAGTCAACTTTTTGGAGAACCATAGAAAATGGGTGAAAATGAAAAATGTATCCCAAAATAGTGCCTCATAATGCGGGTAGAGTCCCATCAAACTCCCATTGCATTCCTCCAGACTCAGAAAAAGTCTAAGTCAACTTTTTGGAGAACCATAAAAAGGGCTAAAAGTGTTAAAATGTATCCCAAAATAGTGCCTCATAATGCGGGTAGAGTCCCCTGCCAACTCCCGTTGCATTCCTCCAGACCCAGAAAAAGTCTAAGTCAACTTTTTGGAGAACCATATAAAATGGGTGAAAATGAAAAATGTATCCCAAAATAGTGCCTCATAATGCGGGTAGAGTCCCATCAAACTCCCATTGCATTCCTCCAGACTCAGAAAAAGTCTAAGTCAACTTTTTGGAGAACCATAGAAAATGGGTGAAAATGAAAAATGTATCACAAAATAGTGACTCATAATGCGGGTAGAGTCCCCTGCCAACTCCCCTTGCATTACTCCAGATTAAGAAAAAGTCTAAGTCAACTTTTTGGAGAACCATAGAAATGGGAGAAAATGAAAAAATGTATCAGAAAATAGTGCCTCATAATGCGGGTAGAGTCCCCTGCCAACTCCCCTTGCATTCCTCCAGACTCAGAAAAAGTCTAAGTTAACTTTTTGAAGAACCATAAAAAAGGGCTAAAAGTGTTAAAATGTATCCCAAAATAGTGCCTCATAAGGCAGGTAGAGTCCCATCAAACTCCCCTTGCATTCCTCCAGACTCAGAAAAAGTCTAAGTCAACTTTTTGGAGAACCATAAAAAGGGCTAAAAGTGTTAAAATGTATCCCAAAATAGTGCCTCATAATGCGGGTAGAGTCCCCTGCCAACTCCCCTTGCATTCCTCCAGACCCAGAAAAAGTCTAAGTCAACTTTTTGGAGAACCATAGAAAATGGGTGAAAATGAAGAAATGTATCCCAAAATAGTGCCTCATAATGCGGGTAGAGTCCCCTGCCAACTCCCCTTGCATTCCTCCAGATTAAGAAAAAGTCTAAGTCAACTTTTTGGAGAACCATAGAAATGGGTGAAAATGAAAAAATGTATCACAAAATAGTGCCTCATAATGCGGGTAGAGTCCCATCAAACTCCCATTGCATTCCTCCAGACTCAGAAAAAGTCTAAGTCAACTTTTTGGAGAACCATAGAAATGGGTGAAAATGAAAAATGTATCCCAAAATAGTGCCTCATCATGCGGGTAGAGTCCCCTGCCAACTCCCCTTGCATTCCTCCAGACTCAGAAAAAGTCTAAGTCAACTTTTTGGAGAACCATAAAAAGGGCTAAAAGTGTTAAAATGTATCCCAAAATAGTGCCTCATAATGCGGGTAGAGTCCCCTGCCAACTCCCCTTGCATTCCTCCAGACCCAGAAAAAGTCTAAGTCAACTTTTTGGAGAACCATAGAAAATGGGTGAAAATGAAGAAATGTATCCCAAAATAGTGCCTCATAATGCGGTTAGAGTCCCCTGCCAACTCCCCTTGCATTCCTCCAGATTAAGAAAAAGTCTAAGTCAACTTTTTGGAGAACCATAGAAATGGGTGAAAATGAAAAAATGTATCACAAAATAGTGCCTCATAATGCGGGTAGAGTCCCATCAAACTCCCATTGCATTCCTCCAGACTCAGAAAAAGTCTAAGTCAACTTTTGGGAGAACCATAGAAAATTGGTGAAAACGACAAATGTATCCCAAAATAGTGCCTCATAATGCGGGTAGAGTCCCCTGCCAACTCCCCTTGCATTCCTCCAGATTAAGAAAAAGTCTAAGTCAACTTTTTGGAGAACCATAGAAATGGGTGAAAATGAAAAAATGTATCACAAAATAGTGCCTCATAATGCGGGTAGAGTCCCATCAAACTCCCATTGCATTCCTCCAGACTCAGAACAAGTCTAAGTCAACTTTTTGGAGAACCATAGAAATGGGTGAAAATGAAAAATGTATCCCAAAATAGTGCCTCATCATGCGGGTAGAGTCCCCTGCCAACTCCCCTTGCATTCCTCCAGACTCAGAAAAAGTCTAAGTCAACTTTTTGGAGAACCTTAGAAAATGGGTGAAAATGAACAAATGTATCCCAAAATAATGCCTCATAATGCGGGTAGAGTCTCCTGCCAACTCCCCTTGCATTCCTCCAAACTCAAAAAAAGTCTAAGTCAACTTTTTGGAGAACCATAGAAATGAGTGAAAATGAAAAAATGTATCCCAAAATAGTGCCTCATAAGGCAGGTAGAGTCCCATCAAACTCCCATTCATTCCTCCAGACTCAGAAAAAGTCTAAGTCAACTTTTTGGAGAACCATAGAAAATGGGTGAAAATGAAGAAATGTATCCCAAAATAGTGCCTCATCATGCGGGTAGAGTCCCCTGCCAACTCCCCTTGCATTCCTCCAGATTCAGAAAAAGTCTAAGTCAACTTTTTGGAGAACCATAGAAAATGGGTGAAAATGAATAAATTTATCCCAAAATAGTGCCTCATAATGCGGGTAGAGTCCCATCAAACTCCCATTGCATTCCTCCAGACTCAGAAAAAGTCTAAGTCAACTTTTTGGAGAACCATAGAAAATGGGTGAAAATGAAAAATGTATCCCAAAATAGTGCCTCATAATGCGGGTAGAGTCCCATCAAACTCCCATTGCATTCCTCCAGACTCAGAAAAAGTCTAAGTCAACTTTTTGGAGAACCATAGAAAATGGGTGAAAATGAAAAATGTATCCCAAAATAGTGCCTCATAATGCGGGTAGAGTCCCCTGCCAACTCCCCTTGCATTCCTCCAGACCCAGAAAAAGTCTAAGTCAACTTTTTGGAGAACCATAGAAATGGGTGAAAATGAAAAATGTATCCCAAAATAGTGCCTCATAATGCGGGTAGAGTCCCCTGCCAACTCCCCTTGCATTCCTCCAGATTAAGAAAAAGTCTAAGTCAACTTTTTGGAGAACCATAGAAATGGGTGAAAATGAAAAAATGTATCAGAAAATAGTGCCTCATAATGCGGGTAGAGTCCCCTGCCAACTCCCCTTGCATTCCTCCAGACTCAGAAAAAGTCTAAGTTAACTTTTTGAAGAACCATAAAAAAGGGCTAAAAGTGTTAAAATGTATCCCAAAATAGTGCCTCATAAGGCAGGTAGAGTCCCATCAAACTCCCCTTGCATTCCTCCAGACTCAGAAAAAGTCTAAGTCAACTTTTTGGAGAACCATAAAAAGGGCTAAAAGTGTTAAAATGTATCCCAAAATAGTGCCTCATAATGCGGGTAGAGTCCCCTGCCAACTCCCCTTGCATTCCTCCAGACCCAGAAAAAGTCTAAGTCAACTTTTTGGAGAACCATAGAAAATGGGTGAAAATGAAGAAATGTATCCCAAAATAGTGCCTCATAATGCGGGTAGAGTCCCCTGCCAACTCCCCTTGCATTCCTCCAGATTAAGAAAAAGTCTAAGTCAACTTTTTGGAGAACCATAGAAATGGGTGAAAATGAAAAAATGTATCACAAAATAGTGCCTCATAATGCGGGTAGAGTCCCATCAAACTCCCATTGCATTCCTCCAGACTCAGAAAAAGTCTAAGTCAACTTTTTGGAGAACCATAGAAATGGGTGAAAATGAAAAATGTATCCCAAAATAGTGCCTCATCATGCGGGTAGAGTCCCCTGCCAACTCCCCTTGCATTCCTCCAGACTCAGAAAAAGTCTAAGTCAACTTTTTGGAGAACCATAAAAAGGGCTAAAAGTGTTAAAATGTATCCCAAAATAGTGCCTCATAATGCGGGTAGAGTCCCCTGCCAACTCCCCTTGCATTCCTCCAGACCCAGAAAAAGTCTAAGTCAACTTTTTGGAGAACCATAGAAAATGGGTGAAAATGAAGAAATGTATCCCAAAATAGTGCCTCATAATGCGGTTAGAGTCCCCTGCCAACTCCCCTTGCATTCCTCCAGATTAAGAAAAAGTCTAAGTCAACTTTTTGGAGAACCATAGAAATGGGTGAAAATGAAAAAATGTATCACAAAATAGTGCCTCATAATGCGGGTAGAGTCCCATCAAACTCCCATTGCATTCCTCCAGACTCAGAAAAAGTCTAAGTCAACTTTTGGGAGAACCATAGAAAATTGGTGAAAACGACAAATGTATCCCAAAATAGTGCCTCATAATGCGGGTAGAGTCCCCTGCCAACTCCCCTTGCATTCCTCCAGATTAAGAAAAAGTCTAAGTCAACTTTTTGGAGAACCATAGAAATGGGTGAAAATGAAAAAATGTATCACAAAATAGTGCCTCATAATGCGGGTAGAGTCCCATCAAACTCCCATTGCATTCCTCCAGACTCAGAACAAGTCTAAGTCAACTTTTTGGAGAACCATAGAAATGGGTGAAAATGAAAAATGTATCCCAAAATAGTGCCTCATCATGCGGGTAGAGTCCCCTGCCAACTCCCCTTGCATTCCTCCAGACTCAGAAAAAGTCTAAGTCAACTTTTTGGAGAACCATAAAAAAGGGCTAAAAGTGTTAAAATGTATCCCAAAATAATGCCTCATAATGCGGGTAGAGTCCCCTGCCAACTCCCCTTGCATTCCTCCAGATTCAGAAAAAGTCTAAGTCAACTTTTTGGAGAACCATAGAAAATGGGTGAAAATGAATAAATTTATCCCAAAATAGTGCCTCATAATGCGGGTAGAGTCCCATCAAACTCCCATTGCATTCCTCCAGACTCAGAAAAAGTCTAAGTCAACTTTTTGGAGAACCATAGAAAATGGGTGAAAATGAAAAATGTATCCCAAAATAGTGCCTCATAATGCGGGTAGAGTCCCATCAAACTCCCATTGCATTCCTCCAGACTCAGAAAAAGTCTAAGTCAACTTTTTGGAGAACCATAGAAAATGGGTGAAAATGAAAAATGTATCCCAAAATAGTGCCTCATAATGCGGGTAGAGTCCCCTGCCAACTCCCCTTGCATTCCTCCAGACTCAGAAAAAGTCTAAGTCAACTTTTTGGAGAACCATAGAAAATGGGTGAAAATGAAAAAATGTATCCCAAAATAGTGCCTCATAATGCGGGTAGAGTCCCATCAAACTCCCATTGCATTCCTCCAGACTCAGAAAAAGTCTAAGTCAACTTTTTGGAGAACCATAGAAAATGGGTGAAAATGAAAAATGTATCCCAAAATAGTGCCTCATAATGCGGGTAGAGTCCCATCAAACTCCCATTGCATTCCTCCAGACTCAGAAAAAGTCTAAGTCAACTTTTTGGAGAACCATAGAAAATGGGTGAAAATGAAAAATGTATCCCAAAATAGTGCCTCATAATGCGGGTAGATTCCCCTGCCAACTCCCCTTGCATTCCTCCAGATTAAGAAAAAGTCTAAGTCAACTTTTTGGAGAACCATAGAAAATGGGTGAAAATGAAAAAATGTATCA
This sequence comes from Notothenia rossii, assembly GCF_949606895.1. Lineage (NCBI taxonomy): Eukaryota > Metazoa > Chordata > Actinopteri > Perciformes > Nototheniidae > Notothenia > Notothenia rossii. Next base: position 46,535,993 of record NC_136901.1, on the reverse strand, counting down.
GAAAATAGTGCCTCATAATGCCGGTAGAGTCCCCTGCCAACTCCCCTTGCATTCCTCCAGACTCAGAAAAAGTCTAAGTCAAGTTTTCGGAGAACCATAGAAATGGGTGAAAATGAAAAAATGTATCCCAAAATAGTCCCTCATAATGCGGGTAGAGTCCCCTGCCAACTCCCCTTGCATTCCTCCAGATTAAGAAAAAGTCTAAGTCAACTTTTTGGAGAACCATAGAAATGGGTGAAAATGAAAAAATGTATCACAAAATAGTGCCTCATAATGTGGGTAGAGTCCCCTGCCAACTCCCCTTGCATTCCTATAGACTCAGAAAAAGTCTAAGTCAACTTTTTGGAGAACCATAGAAATGGGTGAAAATGAAAAAATGTATCCCAAAATAGTGCCTCATAAGGCAGGTAGAGTTCCATCAAACTCCCATTGCATTCCTCCAGACTCAGAAAAAGTCTAAGTCAACTTTTTGGAGAACCATAAAAAAGGGCTAAAAGTGTTAAAATGTATCCCAAAATAATGCCTCATAATGCGGGTAGAGTCCCCTGCCAACTCCCCTTGCATTCCTCCAGACTCAGAAAAAGTCTAAGTCAACTTTTTGGAGAACCTTAGAAAATGGGTGAAAATGAACAAATGTATCCCAAAATAATGCCTCATAATGCGGGTAGAGTCTCCTGCCAACTCCCCTTGCATTCCTCCAAACTCAAAAAAAGTCTAAGTCAACTTTTTGGAGAACCATAGAAATGAGTGAAAATGAAAAAATGTATCCCAAAATAGTGCCTCATAAGGCAGGTAGAGTCCCATCAAACTCCCATTCATTCCTCCAGACTCAGAAAAAGTCTAAGTCAACTTTTTGGAGAACCATAGAAAATGGGTGAAAATGAAGAAATGTATCCCAAAATAGTGCCTCATCATGCGGGTAGAGTCCCCTGCCAACTCCCCTTGCATTCCTCCAGATTCAGAAAAAGTCTAAGTCAACTTTTTGGAGAACCATAGAAAATGGGTGAAAATGAATAAATCTATCCCAAAATAGTGCCTCATAATGCGGGTAGAGTCCCATCAAACTCCCATTGCATTCCTCCAGACTCAGAAAAAGTCTAAGTCAACTTTTTGGAGAACCATAGAAAATGGGTGAAAATGAAAAATGTATCCCAAAATAGTGCCTCATAATGCGGGTAGAGTCCCATCAAACTCCCATTGCATTCCTCCAGACTCAGAAAAAGTCTAAGTCAACTTTTTGGAGAACCATAGAAAATGGGTGAAAATGAAAAATGTATCCAAAAATAGTGCCTCATAATGCGGGTAGAGTCCCCTGCCAACTCCCCTTGCATTCCTCCAGACTCAGAAAAAGTCTAAGTCAACTTTTTGGAGAACCATAGAAAATGGGTGAAAATGAAAAATGTATCCCAAAATAGTGCCTCATAATGCGGGTAGAGTCCCCTGCCAACTCCCCTTGCATTCCTCCAGACTCAGAAAAAGTCTAAGTCAACTTTTTGGAGAACCATAAAAAGGGCTAAAAGTGTTCAAATGTATCCCAAAATAGTGCCTCATAATGCGGGTAGAGTCCCCTGCCAACTCCCCTTGCATTCCTCCAGACCCAGAAAAAGTCTAAGTCAACTTTTTGGAGAACCATAGAAAATGGGTGAAAATGAAGAAATGTATCCCAAAATAGTGCCTCATAATGCGGGTAGAGTCCCATCAAACTCCCATTGCATTCCTCCAGACTCAGAAAAAGTCTAAGTCAACTTTTTGGAGAACCATAGAAAATGGGTGAAAATGAAAAATGTATCCCAAAATAGTGCCTCATAATGCGGGTAGAGTCCCCTGCCAACTCCCCTTGCATTCCTCCAGATTAAGAAAAAGTCTAAGTCAACTTTTTGGAGAACCATAGAAATGGGTGAAAATGAAAAAATGTATCAGAAAATAGTGCCTCATAATGCGGGTAGAGTCCCCTGCCAACTCCCCTTGCATTCCTCCAGACTCAGAAAAAGTCTAAGTCAAGTTTTCGGAGAACCATAGAAATGGGTGAAAATGAAAAAATGTATCCCAAAATAGTCCCTCATAATGCGGGTAGAGTCCCCTGCCAACTCCCCTTGCATTCCTCCAGATTAAGAAAAAGTCTAAGTCAACTTTTTGGAGAACCATAGAAATGGGTGAAAATGAAAAAATGTATCCCAAAATAGTGCCTCATAAGGCAGGTAGAGTTCCATCAAACTCCAATTGCATTCCTCCAGACTCAGAAAAAGTCTAAGTCAACTTTTTGGAGAACCATAAAAAAGGGCTAAAAGTGTTAAAATGTATCCCAAAATAATGCCTCATAATGCGGGTAGAGTCCCCTGCCAACTCCCCTTGCATTCCTCCAGACTCAGAAAAAGTCTAAGTCAACTTTTTGGAGAACCTTAGAAAATGGGTGAAAATGAACAAATGTATCCCAAAATAGTGCCTCATAATGCGGGTAGAGTCCCATCAAACTCCCATTGCATTCCTCCAGACTCAGAAAAAGTCTAAGTCAACTTTTTGGAGAACCATAGAAAATGGGTGAAAATGAAGAAATGTATCCCTATTTAGGGGCAATGGATGTCCACTTGCGGGAGACGACAGACAGTGGTGCGGTTAGCCAAAGTGACAATGGATGTCCACTTGCGGGAGACGACAGACAGTGGTGCGGTTAGCCAAAGTGACAGACCTAATGTTAGACCAATTTACAGGCAATGGACGTCCACTCTCGGGAGAGAGACCTCCAGCATGTGTCCCTGACATGGAGACTCTGTTTATTTCACTCATCCAGGACAGAGACCGGGGAAATCTCCTCTCTGTGGCCCCTCCAAGACCCCCAAAGGACGGACCACAGACCTCCAGCATGTGTCCCTGACATGGGCACCTCCATAACCTTGCACACCGTGAGTCCCCGGACTCCCGGACTTAAGCACTCCCCCACGGACTAAACCCAGATGTTCACACCCTACAGAACTCCATGCCCCTGGTTAACCTAAAGGGGGTGGATTTTGCGGTGCTTTACCGTCGGCACATCGGTATCCATATTCGGCCTTATTCACGGCACCACCACCCCTTCTGTGGAGGATATTCTCATGCTCCTGGTAACCCTTTAAATAGTCTGATACTGTCAGGGCTCATCACCGCACTTTACAAGCCATAAATAATGTTTAAATGGTCGGGGAAAGTGTTTTTAAACGTCTGGAAGAGAGTTGTAGCCTGTCATTTTGCAGGATATCATTTAACATGTAACCTCTCCTGGAAATGCACAGAATATGTCCATTTCCAGGAGAGGTTATATCCTGCAAAATGACAGGCTATAAGCCAGGAAAAAGTGTTTGAAAGGCGGGGAAAAGTTGTTTAAAATAGTCGGAAAAGTGTTTTTAAACGTCTGGAAGAGAGTTGTTGCCTGTCATTTTGCAGGATATAATTTAACATGGAACCTCTCCTGGAAATGCGCAGAGTATGTCCATTTCCAGGAGAGGTTCCATGTTAAATTATATCCTGCAAAATGACAGGCTATAAGCCAGGAAAAAGTGTTTGAAAGGCGGGGAAAAGTGTTTGAAAGGCGGGGAAAAGTTGTTTAAAATACTACCTCCAGGGCGCATCACCGCATTTTACAAGCCAGGGAAGGTGTCGGAATCCTGGGTAAACATTGTTTAAATAGTCTGACACCTGGCACTGTATTTGCCCCTGGGAGAGGTTCCATGTTAAATTATATCCTGCAAAATGACAGGCTATAAGCCAGGAAAAAGTGTTTGAAAGGCGGGGAAAAGTGTTTGAAAGGCGGGGAAAAGTTGTTTAAAATACTACCTCCAGGGCGCATCACCGCATTTTACAAGCCAGGGAAGGTGTCGGAATCCTGGGTAAACATTGTTTAAATAGTCTGACACCTGGCACTGTATTTGCCCCTGGGAGAGGTTCCATGTTAAATTATATCCTGCAAAATGACAGGCTATAAGCCAGGAAAAAGTGTTTGAAAGGCGGGGAAAAGTGTTTGAAAGGCGGGGAAAAGTTGTTTAAAATACTACCTCCAGGGCGCATCACCGCATTTTACAAGCCAGGGAAGGTGTCGGAATCCTGGGTAAACATTGTTTAAATAGTCTGACACCTGGCACTGTATTTGCCCCTGGGAGAGGTTCCATGTTAAATTATATCCTGCAAAATGACAGGCTATAAGCCAGGAAAAAGTGTTTGAAAGGCGGGGAAAAGTGTTTGAAAGGCGGGGAAAAGTTGTTTAAAATACTACCTCCAGGGCGCATCACCGCATTTTACAAGCCAGGGAAGGTGTCGGAATCCTGGGTAAACATTGTTTAAATAGTCTGACACCTGGCACTGTATTTGCCCCTGGGAGAGGTTCCATGTTAAATTATATCCTGCAAAATGACAGGCTATAAGCCAGGAAAAAGTGTTTGAAAGGCGGGGAAAAGTGTTTGAAAGGCGGGGAAAAGTTGTTTAAAATACTACCTCCAGGGCGCATCACCGCATTTTACAAGCCAGGGAAGGTGTCGGAATCCTGGGTAAACATTGTTTAAATAGTCTGACACCTGGCACTGTATTTGCCCCTGGGAGAGGTTCCATGTTAAATTATATCCTGCAAAATGACAGGCTATAAGCCAGGAAAAAGTGTTTGAAAGGCGGGGAAAAGTGTTTGAAAGGCGGGGAAAAGTTGTTTAAAATACTACCTCCAGGGCGCATCACCGCATTTTACAAGCCAGGGAAGGTGTCGGAATCCTGGGTAAACATTGTTTAAATAGTCTGACACCTGGCACTGTATTTGCCCCTGGGAGAGGTTCCATGTTAAATTATATCCTGCAAAATGACAGGCTATAAGCCAGGAAAAAGTGTTTGAAAGGCGGGGAAAAGTGTTTGAAAGGCGGGGAAAAGTTGTTTAAAATACTACCTCCAGGGCGCATCACCGCATTTTACAAGCCAGGGAAGGTGTCGGAATCCTGGGTAAACATTGTTTAAATAGTCTGACACCTGGCACTGTATTTGCCCCTGGGAGAGGTTCCATGTTAAATTATATCCTGCAAAATGACAGGCTATAAGCCAGGAAAAAGTGTTTGAAAGGCGGGGAAAAGTGTTTGAAAGGCGGGGAAAAGTTGTTTAAAATACTACCTCCAGGGCGCATCACCGCATTTTACAAGCCAGGGAAGGTGTCGGAATCCTGGGTAAACATTGTTTAAATAGTCTGACACCTGGCACTGTATTTGCCCCTGGGAGAGGTTCCATGTTAAATTATATCCTGCAAAATGACAGGCTATAAGCCAGGAAAAAGTGTTTGAAAGGCGGGGAAAAGTGTTTGAAAGGCGGGGAAAAGTTGTTTAAAATACTACCTCCAGGGCGCATCACCGCATTTTACAAGCCAGGGAAGGTGTCGGAATCCTGGGTAAACATTGTTTAAATAGTCTGACACCTGGCACTGTATTTGCCCCTGGGAGAGGTTCCATGTTAAATTATATCCTGCAAAATGACAGGCTATAAGCCAGGAAAAAGTGTTTGAAAGGCGGGGAAAAGTGTTTGAAAGGCGGGGAAAAGTTGTTTAAAATACTACCTCCAGGGCGCATCACCGCATTTTACAAGCCAGGGAAGGTGTCGGAATCCTGGGTAAACATTGTTTAAATAGTCTGACACCTGGCACTGTATTTGCCCCTGGGAGAGGTTCCATGTTAAATTATATCCTGCAAAATGACAGGCTATAAGCCAGGAAAAAGTGTTTGAAAGGCGGGGAAAGTGTTCCTGCAGCCCCTCCATAACGGTAATAATGATTAGAAATGATTTCCAGGGCAGAAAGCGTTTTTTAAATGTGGAAAAAAATATGTTAAACTGTTTAAAAAGCACAAAGTGATTTGAGTGCAGTTCTCATGTGTCCCCACAGGACGGCGCGTCGTCCCAGGGAGCACAGTGCATGGTGACAAGGTACGATTTATACCCTAAAATAGCATGCTAAGTGTGGGTGGATTAGTTTCAAAGCATGCACACTCTGCTCGTGTCAGACTTCCATCAAATAGACCGGGGAAAACACCTCTCATTAGCCCCTCAAAGACCACCAAAGGACGGACTAAGCAGCTCCAGCACGGCTCCCTCACATGGAGCTCAGGTTATTTCATACCTCCAGGAGAGGGACCGGGAAAACCACCTCTCTGTAGCCCCTGACAGAGCCCCAAAGGACGGACTAAGGACCTCCGGCAACAGTGGCACTTCCATAACCTCGTGCACCGTGAGACCCCGGGCCCCCGGACTTAAGCACTCCCCCACGGACTAAACCCAGTTGTTCACACCCTGCAGAATCTCATGCCCCTGGTCACCTTTAAGGGGGGGTGGATTTTGCGGTGCTTTACCGTCCGAACACAAGCATCAATATTCGTCCTCCTCCTTCACAGCAGCAGCAGCAGCAGCAGCAGCAGCAGCAGCAGCAGCAGCAGCAGCAGCAGCAGCAGCAGCACCTGCCCTGCTGCACTTCCATAACCTCGTGCACCGTGAGACCCCGGGCCCCCGGACTTAAGCACTCCCCCACGGACTAAACCCAGATGTTCACACCCTGCAGAATCTCATGCCCCTGGTCACCTTTAAGGGGGGGTGGATTTTGCGGTGCTTTACCGTCCAAACACAAGCATCAATATTTGTCCTCCTTCACAGCAGCAGCAGCAGCAGCAGCAGCAGCAGCAGCAGCAGCAGCAGCAGCACCTGCCCTGCTGGAGGTTCACACTTTAACTTATTTGTATTCGTTTTTTTTTGTTCCCCTCCTCTGCCTTACACATCCTCCCACGCTCGAGCACTCCTCACTCGGACTAAACCCCTCCATGCACACCGCCAGAACCAGAACCTCACGACCCTGGTGACCTTAAAGGTGTTTGTCTTTGTTTGTTTTTGTATTCCACATAGACAGGCTGGGGTTCAGCACCACGCACAGAGCCTACCCGCTACCTCCAGGGCGCATCACCACATTTTACAAGCCAGGAAAGGTGCATGGATCCTGGGTAAACATTGATTAAGTGTTTTTAAATGTGTGGAACAGTGTTTTGTCACTTTCAAAACTCTCCTGTCATTGACCGGAGAATTTGGGTCGATGTTGTATTCAATCTGGCCATTAATATTCCAGTGAGACGAAGTACGTACATTGACCGGAGTGATCCCATGTTAATGTTGTCCAAATACCGGAACATTCCCTAACCCAAAATAGTGCCTCATCATGCGGGTAGAGTCCCCTGCCAACTCCCCTTGCATTCCTCCAGATTCAGAAAAAGTCTAAGTCAACTTTTTGGAGAACCATAGAAAATGGGTGAAAATGAATAAATTTATCCCAAAATAGTGCCTCATAATGTGGGTAGAGTCCCATCAAACTCCCATTGCATTCCTCCAGACTCAGAAAAAGTCTAAGTCAACTTTTTGGAGAACCATAGAAAATGGGTGAAAATGAAAAATGTATCCCAAAATAGTGCCTCATAATGCAGGTAGAGTCCCATCAAACTCCCATTGCATTCCTCCAGACTCAGAAAAAGTCTAAGTCAACTTTTTGGAGAACCATAAAAAGGGCTAAAAGTGTTAAAATGTATCCCAAAATAGTGCCTCATAATGCGGGTAGAGTCCCCTGCCAACTCCCGTTGCATTCCTCCAGACCCAGAAAAAGTCTAAGTCAACTTTTTGGAGAACCATATAAAATGGGTGAAAATGAAAAATGTATCCCAAAATAGTGCCTCATAATGCGGGTAGAGTCCCATCAAACTCCCATTGCATTCCTCCAGACTCAGAAAAAGTCTAAGTCAACTTTTTGGAGAACCATAGAAAATTGGTGAAAATGAAAAATGTATCCCAAAATAGTGCCTCATAATGCGGGTAGAGTCCCCTGCCAACTCCCCTTGCATTCCTCCAGATTAAGAAAAAGTCTAAGTCAACTTTTTGAAGAACCATAGAAATGGGTGAAAATGAAAAAATGTATCCCAAAATAGTGCCTCATAATGCGGGTAGAGTCCCCTGCCAACTCCCCTTGCATTCCTCCAGACTCAGAAAAAGTCTAAGTCAACTTTTTGGAGAACCATAAAAAGGGCTAAAAGTGTTAAAATGTATCCCAAAATAGTGCCTCATAATGCGGGTAGAGTCCCCTGCCAACTCCCCTTGCATTCCTCCAGACCCAGAAAAAGTCTAAGTCAACTTTTTGGAGAACCATAGAAATGGGTGAAAATGAAAAATGTATCCCAAAATAGTGCCTCATAATGCGGGTAGAGTCCCATCAAACTCCCATTGCATTCCTCCAGACTCAGAAAAAGTCTAAGTCAACTTTTTGGAGAACCATAGAAAATGGGTGAAAATGAAAAAATGTATCCCAAAATAGTGCCTCATAATGCGGGTAGAGTCCCCTGCCAACTCCCCTTGCATTCCTCCAGACTCAGAAAAAGTCTAATTCAACTTTTTGGAGAACCATAAAAAGGGCTAAAAGTGTTAAAATGTATCCCAAAATAGTGCCTCATAATGCGGGTAGAGTCCCCTGCCAACTCCCCTTGCATTCCTCCAGACCCAGAAAAAGTCTAAGTCAACTTTTTGGAGAACCATAGAAAATGGGTGAAAATGAAGAAATGTATCCCAAAATAGTGCCTCATAATGCGGGTAGAGTCCCCTGCCAACTCCCCTTGCATTCCTCCAGATTAAGAAAAAGTCTAAGTCAACTTTTCGGAGAACCATAGAAATGGGTGAAAATGAAAAAATGTATCACAAAATAGTGCCTCATAATGCGGGTAGAGTCCCATCAAACTCCCATTGCATTCCTCCAGACTCAGAAAAAGTCTAAGTCAACTTTTTGGAGAACCATAGAAATGGGTGAAAATGAAAAATGTATCCCAAAATAGTGCCTCATCATGCGGGTAGAGTCCCCTGCCAACTCCCCTTGCATTCCTCCAGACTCAGAAAAAGTCTAAGTCAACTTTTTGGAGAACCATAAAAAGGGCTAAAAGTGTTAAAATGTATCCCAAAATAGTGCCTCATAATGCGGGTAGAGTCCCCTGCCAACTCCCCTTGCATTCCTCCAGACCCAGAAAAAGTCTAAGTCAACTTTTTGGAGAACCATAGAAAATGGGTGAAAATGAAGAAATGTATCCCAAAATAGTGCCTCATAATGCGGTTAGAGTCCCCTGCCAACTCCCCTTGCATTCCTCCAGATTAAGAAAAAGTCTAAGTCAACTTTTTGGAGAACCATAGAAATGGGTGAAAATGAAAAAATGTATCACAAAATAGTGCCTCATAATGCGGGTAGAGTCCCATCAAACTCCCATTGCATTCCTCCAGACTCAGAAAAAGTCTAAGTCAACTTTTGGGAGAACCATAGAAAATTGGTGAAAACGACAAATGTATCCCAAAATAGTGCCTCATAATGCGGGTAGAGTCCCCTGCCAACTCCCCTTGCATTCCTCCAGATTAAGAAAAAGTCTAAGTCAACTTTTTGGAGAACCATAGAAATGGGTGAAAATGAAAAAATGTATCACAAAATAGTGCCTCATAATGCGGGTAGAGTCCCATCAAACTCCCATTGCATTCCTCCAGACTCAGAACAAGTCTAAGTCAACTTTTTGGAGAACCATAGAAATGGGTGAAAATGAAAAATGTATCCCAAAATAGTGCCTCATCATGCGGGTAGAGTCCCCTGCCAACTCCCCTTGCATTCCTCCAGACTCAGAAAAAGTCTAAGTCAACTTTTTGGAGAACCATAAAAAGGGCAAAAGTGTTAAAATGTATCCCAAAATAGTGCCTCATAATGCGGGTAGAGTCAACTTTTTGGAGAACCATAGAAAATGGGTGAAAATGAAAAATGTATCCCAAAATAGTGCCTCATAATGCGGGTAGAGTCCCCTGCCAACTCCCCTTGCATTCCTCCAGATTAAGAAAAAGTCTAAGTCAACTTTTTGGAGAACCATAGAAATGGGTGAAAATGAAAAAATGTATCAGAAAATAGTGCCTCATAATGCGGGTAGAGTCCCCTGCCAACTCCCCTTGCATTCCTCCAGACTCAGAAAAAGTCTAAGTTAACTTTTTGAAGAACCATAAAAAAGGGCTAAAAGTGTTAAAATGTATCCCAAAATAGTGCCTCATAAGGCAGGTAGAGTCCCATCAAACTCCCCTTGCATTCCTGCAGACTCAGAAAAAGTCTAAGTCAACTTTTTGGAGAACCATAAAAAAGGGCTAAAAGTGTTAAAATGTATCCCAAAATAATGCCTCATAATGCGGGTAGAGTCCCCTGCCAACTCCCCTTGCATTCCTCCAGACTCAGAAAAAGTCTAAGTCAACTTTTTGGAGAACCATAGAAAATGGGTGAAAATGAAAAATGTATCCCAAAATAGTGCCTCATAATGCGGGTAGAGTCCCATCAAACTCCCATTGCATTCCTCCAGACTCAGAAAAAGTCTAAGTCAACTTTTTGGAGAACCATAGAAATTTGTGAAAATGAAAAAATGTATCCCAAAATAGTGCCTCATAATGCGGGTAGAGTCCCCTGCCAACTCCCCTTGCATTCCTCCAGACTCAGAAAAAGTCCAAGTCAACTTTTTGGAGAACCATAGAAAATGGGTGAAAATGAAAAATGTATCCCAAAACAGTGCCTCATAATGCGGGTAGAGTCCCCTGCCAACTCCCCTTGCATTCCTCCAGATTAAGAAAAAGTCTAAGTCAACTTTTTGGAGAACCATAGAAATTTGTGAAAATGAAAAAATGTATCCCAAAATAGTGCCTCATAATGCGGGTAGAGTCCCCTGCCAACTCCCCTTGCATTCCTCCAGACTCAGAAAAAGTCCAAGTCAACTTTTTGGAGAACCATAAAAAGGGCTAAAAGTGTTAAAATGTATCCCAAAATAGTGCCTCATAATGCGGGTAGAGTCCCCTGCCAACTCCCCTTGCATTCCTCCAGACCCAGAAAAAGTCTAAGTCAACTTTTTGGAGAACCATAGAAAATGGGTGAAAATGAAAAATGTATCCCAAAATAGTGCCTCATAATGCGGGTAGAGTCCCCTGCCAACTCCCCTTGCATTCCTCCAGATTAAGAAAAAGTCTAAGTCAACTTTTTGGAGAACCATAGAAATGGGTGAAAATGAAAAAATGTATCACAAAATAGTGCCTCATAATGCGGGTAGAGTCCCATCAAACTCCCATTGCATTCCTCCAGACTCAGAAAAAGTCTAAGTCAACTTTTTGGAGAACCATAGAAAATGGGTGAAAATGAAAAATGTATCCCAAAATAGTGCCTCATAATGCGGGTAGAGTCCCCTGCCAACTCCCCTTGCATTCCTCCAGATTAAGAAAAAGTCTAAGTCAACTTTTTGGAGAACCATAGAAATGGGTGAAAATGAAAAAATGTATCACAAAATAGTGCCTCATAATGCGGGTAGAGTCCCATCAAACTCCCATTGCATTCCTCCAGACTCAGAAAAAGTCTAAGTCAACTTTTTGGAGAACCAGAGAAAATGGGTGAAAATGAAAAATGTATCCCAAAATAGTTCCTCATAATGCGGGTAGAGTCCCCTGCCAACTCCCCTTGCATTCCTCCAGATTAAGAAAAAGTCTAAGTCAACTTTTTGGAGAACCATAGAAATGGGTGAAAATGAAAAAATGTATCAGAAAATAGTGCCTCATAATGCGGGTAGAGTCCCCTGCCAACTCCCCTTGCATTCCTCCAGACTCAGAAAAAGTCTAAGTCAAGTTTTCGGAGAACCATAGAAATGGGTGAAAATGAAAAAATGTATCCCAAAATAGTGCCTCATAATGCGGGTAGAGTCCCATCAAACTCCCATTGCATTCCTCCAGACTCAGAAAAAGTCTAAGTCAACTTTTTGGAGAACCATAAAAAAGGGCTAAAAGTGTTAAAATGTATCCCAAAATAATGCCTCATAATGCGGGTAGAGTCCCCTGCCAACTCCCCTTGCATTCCTCCAGACTCAGAAAAAGTCTAAGTCAACTTTTTGGAGAACCATAGAAAATGGGTGGAAATGAAAAATGTATCCCAAAATAGTGCCTCATAATGCGGGTAGAGTCCCATCAAACTCCCATTGCATTCCTCCAGACTCAGAAAAAGTCTAAGTCAACTTTTTGGAGAACCATAAAAATGGGTGAAAAAGAAAAAATGTTTCCCAAAATAGTGCCTCATAATGCGTGTAGAGTCCCCTGCCAATTCCCCTTGCATTCCTCCAGACTCAGAAAAAGTCTAAGTCAACTTTTTGGAGAACCATAGAAAATGGGTGAAAATGAAAAAATGTATCCCAAAATAGTGCCTCATAATGCGTGTAGAGTCCCCTGCCAACTCCCCTTGCGTTCCTCCAGACTCAGAAAAAGTCTAAGTCAACTTTTTGGAGAACCATAGAAAATGGGTGAAAATGAAAAAATGTATCCCAAAATAGTGCCTCATAATGCGGGTAGAGTCCTCTGCCAACTCCCCTTGCATTCCTCCAGACTAAGAAAAAGTCTAAGTCAACTTTTTGGAGAACCATAAAAAAGGGCTAAAAGTGTTCAAATGTATCCCAAAATAGTGCCTCATAAGACAGGTAGAGTCCCATCAAACTCCCCTTGCATTCCTCCAGACTCAAAAAAAGTCTAAGTCAACTTTTTGGAGAACCATAGAAATGGGTGAAAATGAAAAAATGTATCCCAAAATAGTGCCTCATAATGCGGGTAGAGTCCCCTGCCAACTCCCCTTGCATTCCTCCAGACTCAGAAAAAGTCTAAGTCAACTTTTTGGAGAACCTTAGAAAATGGGTGAAAATGAAAAAATGTATCCCAAAATAGTGCCTCATAATGCGGGTAGAGTCTCCTGCCAACTCCCCTTGCATTCCTCCAGACTCAAAAAAAGTCTAAGTCAACTTTTTGGAGAACCATAGAAAATGGGTGAAAATGAAAAAATGTATCCCAAAATAGTGCCTCATAAGGCAGGTAGAGTCCCATCAAACTCCCATTGCATTCCTCCACACTCAGAACAAGTCTAAGTCAACTTTTTGGAGAACCTTAGAAAATGGGTGAAAATGAACAAATGTATCCCAAAATAGTGCCTCATAAGGCAGGTCGAGTCCCATCAAACTCCCATTGCATTCCTCCAGACTCAGAAAAAGTCTAAGTCAACTTTTTGGAGAACCATAGAAAATGGGTGAAAATGAAAAATGTATCCCAAAATAGTGCCTCATAATGTGGGTAGAGTCCCCTGCCAACTCCCCTTGCATTCCTCCAGATTCAGAAAAAGTCTAAGTCAACTTTTTGGAGAACCATAAAAAAGGGCTAAAAGTGTTCAAATGTATCCCAAAATAGTGCCTCATAAGGCAGGTAGAGTCCCATCAAACTCCCCTTGCATTCCTCCAGACTCAGAAAAAGTCGAAGTCAACTTTTTGGAGAGCCATAGAAATGGGTGAAAATGAAAAAATGTATTCCAAAATAGTGCCTCATAATGCGGGTAGAGTCCCCTGCCAACTCCCCTTGCATTCCTCCAGACTCAGAAAAAGTTTAAGTCAACTTTTTGGAGAACCATAGAAAATGGGTGAAAATTAAAAATGTATCCCAAAATAGTGCCTCATAATGCGGGTAGAGTCCCCTGCCAACTCCCCTTGCATTCCTCCAGATTCAGAAAAAGTCTAAGTCAAATTTTTGGAGAGCCATAGAAATGGGTGAAAATGAATACATGTATCCCAAAATAGTGCCTCATAATGCGGGTAGAGTCCCCTGCCAACTCCCCTTGCATTCCTCCAGACTCGGAAAAAGTCTAAGTCAACTTTTTGGAGAACCATAAAAAAGGGCTAAAAGTGTTCAAATGTATTCCAAAATAGTGCCTCATAAGGCAGGTAGAGTCCCATCAAACTCCCCTTGCATTCCTCCAGACTCAGAAAAAGTCTAAGTCAACTTTTTGGAGAACCATAACAATGGGTGAAAAAGAAAAAATGTTTCCCAAAATAGTGCCTCATAATGCGTGTAGAGTCCCCTGCCAATTCCCCTTGCATTCCTCCAGACTCAGAAAAAGTCTAAGTCAACTTTTTGGAGAACCATAGAAAATGGGTGAAAATGAAAAAATGTATCCCAAAATAGTGCCTCATAATGCGTGTAGAGTCCCCTGCCAACTCCCCTTGCGTTCCTCCAGACTCAGAAAAAGTCTAAGTCAACTTTTTGGAGAACCATAGAAAATGGGTGAAAATGAAAAAATGTATCCCAAAATAGTGCCTCATAATGCGGGTAGAGTCCTCTGCCAACTCCCCTTGCATTCCTCCAGACTAAGAAAAAGTCTAAGTCAACTTTTTGGAGAACCATAAAAAAGGGCTAAAAGTGTTCAAATGTATCCCAAAATAGTGCCTCATAAGACAGGTAGAGTCCCATCAAACTCCCCTTGCATTCCTCCAGACTCAAAAAAAGTCTAAGTCAACTTTTTGGAGAACCATAGAAATGGGTGAAAATGAAAAAATGTATCCCAAAATAGTGCCTCATAATGCGGGTAGAGTCCCCTGCCAACTCCCCTTGCATTCCTCCAGACTCAGAAAAAGTCTAAGTCAACTTTTTGGAGAACCTTAGAAAATGGGTGAAAATGAAAAAATGTATCCCAAAATAGTGCCTCATAATGCGGGTAGAGTCTCCTGCCAACTCCCCTTGCATTCCTCCAGACTCAAAAAAAGTCTAAGTCAACTTTTTGGAGAACCATAGAAATGGGTGAAAATGAAAAACTGTATCCCAAAATAGTGCCTCATAAGGCAGGTAGAGTCCCATCAAACTCCCATTGCATTCCTCCACACTCAGAACAAGTCTAAGTCAACTTTTTGGAGAACCTTAGAAAATGGGTGAAAATGAACAAATGTATCCCAAAATAGTGCCTCATAAGGCAGGTCGAGTCCCATCAAACTCCCATTGCATTCCTCCAGACTCAGAAAAAGTCTAAGTCAACTTTTTGGAGAACCATAGAAAATGGGTGAAAATGAAAAATGTATCCCAAAATAGTGCCTCATAATGTGGGTAGAGTCCCCTGCCAACTCCCCTTGCATTCCTCCAGATTCAGAAAAAGTCTAAGTCAACTTTTTGGAGAACCATAAAAAAGGGCTAAAAGTGTTCAAATGTATCCCAAAATAGTGCCTCATAAGGCAGGTAGAGTCCCATCAAACTCCCCTTGCATTCCTCCAGACTCAGAAAAAGTCGAAGTCAACTTTTTGGAGAGCCATAGAAATGGGTGAAAATGAAAAAATGTATTCCAAAATAGTGCCTCATAATGCGGATAGAGTCCCCTGCCAACTCCCCTTGCATTCCTCCAGATTCAGAAAAAGTCAAAGTCAAATTTTTGGAGAACCATAGAAAATGGATGAAAATGAATAAATGTATCCCAAAATAGTGCCTCATAATGCGGTTAGAGTCCCCTGCCAACTCCCCTTGCATTCCTCCAGACTCAGAAAAAGTCTAAGTCAGCTTTTTGGAGAACCATAGAAAATGGGTGAAAATGAAAAAATGTATTGCAAAATAGTGCCTCATCATGCACGTAGAGTCCCCTGCCAACTCCCTTGCATTCCTCCAGACTCAGAAAAAGTCTAAGTCAACTTTTTGGAGAGCCATAGAAATGGGTGAAAATGAATAAATGTATCCCAAAATAGTGCCTCATAATGCGGGTAGAGTCCCCTGCCAACTCCCCTTGCATTCCTCCAGACTAAGAAAAAGTCTAAGTCAACTTTTTGGAGAACCATAAAAAAGGGCTAAAAGTGTTCAAATGTATCCCAAAATAGTGCCTCATAAGGCAGGTAGAGTCCCATGCCAACTCCCCTTGCATTCCTCCAGACTCAGAAAAAGTCTAAGTCAACTTTTTGGAGAACCATAGAAAATGGGTCAAAATGAAAAATGTATCCCAAAATAGTGCCTCATAATGCGAGTAGAGTCCCCTGCCAACTCCCCTTGCATTCCTCCAGATTCAGAAAAAGTCAAAGTCAAATTTGTGGAGAACCATAGAAAATGGATGAAAATGAATAAATGTATCCCAAAATAGTGCCTCATAATGCGGGTAGAGTCCCCTGCCAACTCCCCTTGCATTCCTCCAGACTCAGAAAAAGTCTAAGTCAGCTTTTTGGAGAACCATAAAAAAGGGCTAAAAGTGTTCAAATGTATCCCAAAATAGTGCCTCATAAGACAGGTAGAGTCCCATCAAACTCCCCTTGCATTCCTCCAGACTCAGAAAAAGTCGAAGTCAACTTTTTGGAGAGCCATAGAAATGGGTGAAAATGAAAAAATGTATCCCAAAATAGTGCCTCATAATGCGGGTAGAGTCCCCTGCCAACTCCCCTTGCATTCCTCCAGACTCAGAAAAAGTCTAAGTCAACTTTTTGGAGAGCCATAGAAAATGGGTGAAAATGAAAAAATATATCCCAAAATAGTGCCTCATAATGCGGGTAGAGTCCCCTGCCAACTCCCCTTGCATTCCTCCAGACTCAGAAAAAGTCTAAGTCAGCTTTTTGGAGAACCATAAAAAAGGGCTAAAAGTGTTCAAATGTATCCCAAAATAGTGCCTCATAAGACAGGTAGAGTCCCATCAAACTCCCCTTGCATTCCTCCAGACTCAGAAAAAGTCGAAGTCAACTTTTTGGAGAGCCATAGAAATGGGTGAAAATGAAAAAATGTATCCCAAAATAGTGCCTCATAATGCGGGTAGAGTCCCCTGCCAACTCCCCTTGCATTCCTCCAGACTCAGAAAAAGTCTAAGTCAACTTTTTGGAGAGACATAGAAATGGGTGAAAATGAATAAATGTATCCCAAAATAGTGCCTCATAATGCGGGTAGAGTCCCCTGCCAACTCCCCTTGCATTCCTCCAGACTCAGAAAAAGTCTAAGTCAGCTTTTTGGAGAACCATAGAAAATGGGTGAAAATGAAAAAATGTATCCCAAAATAGTGCCTCATAATGCGGGTAGAGTCCCCTGCCAACTCCCCTTGCATTCCTCCAGACTCAGAAAAAGTCTAAGTCAACTTTTTGGAGAACCTTAGAAAATGGGTGAAAATGAAAAAATGTATCCCAAAATAGTGCCTCATAAGGTCTCCTGCCAACTCCCCTTGCATTCCTCCAGACTCAGAAAAAGTCTAAGTCAACTTTTTGGAGAACCATAGAAAATGGGTGAAAATGAAAAATGTATCCCAAAATAGTGCCTCATAATGCGGGTAGAGTCCCCTGCCAACTCCCCTTGCATTCCTCCAGATTCAGAAAAAGTCAAAGTCAAATTTGTGGAGAACCATAGAAAATGGATGAAAATGAATAAATGTATCCCAAAATAGTGCCTCATAATGCGGTTAGAGTCCCCTGCCAACTCCCCTTGCATTCCTCCAGACTCAGAAAAAGTCTGAGTCAAGTTTTTGGAGAACAATAGAAATGGGTGAAAATGAAAAAATTTATCCCAAAATAGTGCCTCATAATGCGGGTAGAGTCCCCTGCCAACTCCCCTTGCATTCCTCCAGACTCAGAAAAAGTCTAAGTCAGCTTTTTGGAGAACCATAGAAAATGGGTGAAAATGAAAAAATGTATCCCAAAATAGTGCCTCATAATGCGGGTAGAGTCCCCTGCCAACTCCCCTTGCATTCCTCCAGACTCAGAAAAAGTCTAAGTCAACTTTTTGGAGAACCTTAGAAAATGAGTGAAAATGAAAAAATGTATCCCAAAATAGTGCCTCATAATGCGGGTAGAGTCTCCTGCCAACTCCCCTTGCATTCCTCCAGACTCAAAAAAAGTCTAAGTCAACTTTTTGGAGAGCCATAGAAATGGGTGAAAATGAAAAAATGTATCCCAAAATAGTGCCTCATAATGCGGGTAGAGTCCCCTGCCAACTCCCCTTGCATTCCTCCAGACTCAGAAAAAGTCTAAGTCAACTTTTTGGAGAGACATAGAAATGGGTGAAAATGAATAAATGTATCCCAAAATAGTGCCTCATAATGCGGGTAGAGTCCCCTGCCAACTCCCCTTGCATTCCTCCAGACTCAGAAAAAGTCTAAGTCAGCTTTTTGGAGAACCATAGAAAATGGGTGAAAATGAAAAAATGTATCCCAAAATAGTGCCTCATAATGCGGGTAGAGTCCCCTGCCAACTCCCCTTGCATTCCTCCAGACTCAGAAAAAGTCTAAGTCAACTTTTTGGAGAACCTTAGAAAATGGGTGAAAATGAAAAAATGTATCCCAAAATAGTGCCTCATAAGGTCTCCTGCCAACTCCCCTTGCATTCCTCCAGACTCAGAAAAAGTCTAAGTCAACTTTTTGGAGAACCATAGAAAATGGGTGAAAATGAAAAATGTATCCCAAAATAGTGCCTCATAATGCGGGTAGAGTCCCATGCCAACTCCCCTTGCATTCCTCCAGATTCAGAAAAAGTCAAAGTCAAATTTGTGGAGAACCATAGAAAATGGATGAAAATGAATAAATGTATCCCAAAATAGTGCCTCATAATGCGGTTAGAGTCCCCTGCCAACTCCCCTTGCATTCCTCCAGACTCAGAAAAAGTCTGAGTCAAGTTTTTGGAGAACAATAGAAATGGGTGAAAATGAAAAAATTTATCCCAAAATAGTGCCTCATAATGCGGGTAGAGTCCCCTGCCAACTCCCCTTGCATTCCTCCAGACTCAGAAAAAGTCTAAGTCAGCTTTTTGGAGAACCATAGAAAATGGGTGAAAATGAAAAAATGTATCCCAAAATAGTGCCTCATAATGCGGGTAGAGTCCCCTGCCAACTCCCCTTGCATTCCTCCAGACTCAGAAAAAGTCTAAGTCAACTTTTTGGAGAACCTTAGAAAATGAGTGAAAATGAAAAAATGTATCCCAAAATAGTGCCTCATAATGCGGGTAGAGTCTCCTGCCAACTCCCCTTGCATTCCTCCAGACTCAAAAAAAGTCTAAGTCAACTTTTTGGAGAACCATAGAAATGGGTGAAAATGAAAAAATGTATCCCAAAATAGTGCCTCATAAGGCAGGTAGAGTCCCATCAAACTCCCATTGCATTCCTCCAGACTCAGAAAAAGTCTAAGTCAACTTTTTGGAGAACCATAGAAAATGGGTGAAAATGAAGAAATGTATTGCAAAATAGTGCCTCATCATGCGCGTAGAGTCCCCTGCCAACTCCCTTGCATTCCTCCAGACTCAGAAAAAGCCTAAGTCAACTTTTTGGAGAGCCATAGAAAATGGGTGAAAATGAAAAATGTATCCCAAAATAGTGCCTCATAATGCGGGTAGAGTCCCATCAAACTCCCATTGCATTCCTCCAGACTCAGAAAAAGTCTAAGTCAACTTTTTGGAGAACCATAGAAATGGGTGAAAATGAAAAAATGTATCCCAAAATAGTGCCTCATAATGCGGGTAGAGTCCCCTGCCAACTCCCCTTGCATTCCTCCAGACTCAGAAAAAGTCTAAGTCAACTTTTTGGAGAACCATAAAAAGGGCTAAAAGTGTTAAAATGTATCCCAAAATAGTGCCTCATAATGCGGGTAGAGTCCCCTGCCAACTCCCCTTGCATTCCTCCAGACTCAGAAAAAGTCTAAGTCAACTTTTTGGAGAACCTTAGAAAATGGGTGAAAATGAACAAATGTATCCCAAAATAGTGCCTCATAATGCGGGTAGAGTCTCCTGCCAACTCCCCTTGCATTCCTCCAAACTCAAAAAAAGTCTAAGTCAACTTTTTGGAGAACCATAGAAATGGATGAAAATGAAAAAATGTATCCCAAAATAGTGCCTCAAAAGGCAGGTAGAGTCCCATCAAACTCCCATTGCATTCCTCCAGACTCAGAAAAAGTCTAAGTCAACTTTTTGGAGAACCATAGAAAATGGGTGAAAATGAAGAAATGTATCCCAAAATAGTGCCTCATCATCCGCGTAAAGTCCCCTGCCAACTCCCCTTGCATTCCTCCAGACTCAGAAAAAGTCTAAGTCAACTTTTTGGAGAACCATAGAAAATGGGTGGAAATTTAAAAAATGTATCCCAAAATAGTGCCTCATAATGCGGGTAGAGTCCCCTGCCAACTCCCCTTTCATTCCTCCAGACTCAGAAAAAGTCTAAGTCAACTTTTTGGGGAACCATAATAAAGGGCTAAAAGTGTTCAAATGTATCCCAAAATAGTGCGTCATAAGGCAGGTAGAGTCCCATCAAACTCCCCTTGCATTCCTCCAGACTCAGAAAAAGTCTAAGTCAACTTTTTGGAGAACCATAGAAAATGGGTGAAAATGAAAAAATTTATCACAAAATAGTGCCTCATAATGCGGGTAGAGAACCCTGCCAACTTCAATTGCATTCCTCCAGACTCAGAAAAAGTCTAAGTCAACTTTTTGGAGAACCATAGAAAATGGGTGAAAATGAAAAAATGTATCCCAAAATAGTGCCTCATAAGGCAGGTAGAGTCCCATGCCAACTCCCCTTGCATTCCTCCAGACTCAGAAAAAGTCTAAGTCAACTTTTTGGAGAACCATAGAAAATGGGTGAAAATGAAAAATGTATCCCAAAATAGTGCCTCATAATGCGGGTAGAGTCCCCTGCCAACTCCCCTTGCATTCCTCCAGATTCAGAAAAAGTCTAAGTCAAATTTTTGGAGAACCATAGAAAATGGATGAAAATGAATAAATGTATCCCAAAATAGTGCCTCATAATGCGGTTAGAGTCCCCTGCCAACTCCCCTTGCATTCCTCCAGACTCAGAAAAAGTCTAAGTCAACTTTTTGGAGAACCATAGAAATGGGTGAAAATGAAAAAATGTATCCCAAAATAGTGCCTCATAAGGCAGGTAGAGTCCCATGCCAACTCCCCTTGCATTCCTCCAGACTCAGAAAAAGTCTAAGTCAACTTTTTGGAGAACCATAGAAAATGTGTGAAAATGAAAAATGTATTGCAAAATAGTGCCTCATCATGCGCGTAGAGTCCCCTGCCAACTCCCTTGCATTCCTCCAGACTCAGAAAAAGTCTAAGTCAACTTTTTGGAGAGCCATAGAAATGGGTGAAAATGAAAAAATGTATCCCAAAATAGTGCCTCATAATGCGGGTAGAGTCCCCTGCCAACTCCCTTGCATTCCTCCAGACTCAGAAAAAGTCTAAGTCAACTTTTTGGAGAGCCATAGAAATGGGTGAAAATGAATAAATGTATCCCAAAATAGTGCCTCATAATGCGGGTTGAGTCCCCTGCCAACTCCCCTTGCATTCCTCCAGACTAAGAAAAAGTCTAAGTCAACTTTTTGGAGAACCATAAAAAAGGGCTAAAAGTGTTCAAAAGTATCCCAAAATAGTGCCTCATAAGACAGGTAGCATTCCTCCAGACTCAGAAAAAGTCTAAGTCAACTTTTTGGAGAACCATAAAAAAGGGCTAAAAGTGTTCAAATGTATTCCAAAATAGTGCCTCATAAGGCAGGTAGAGTCCCATCAAACTCCCCTTGCATTCCTCCAGACTCAGAAAAAGTCTAAGTCAACTTTTTGGAGAACCATAAAAATGGGTGAAAATGAATAAATGTATCCCAAAATAGTGCCTCATAATGCGGGTAGAGTCCCCTGCCAACTCCCCTTGCATTCCTCCAGACTCAGAAAAAGTCGAAGTCAACTTTTTGGAGAGCCATAGAAAAGGGCTAAAAGTGTTCAAATGTATCCCAAAATAGTGCCTCATAAGACAGGTAGAGTCCCATCAAACTCCCCTTGCATTCCTCCAGACTCAGAAAAAGTCGAAGTCAACTTTTTGGAGAGCCATATAAATGGGTGAAAATGAAAAAATGTATCCCAAAATAGTGCCTCATAATGCGGGTAGAGTCCCCTGCCAACTCCCCTTGCATTCCTCCAGACTCAGAAAAAGTCTAAGTCAACTTTTTGGAGAGCCATAGAAATGGGTGAAAATGAAAAAATATATCCCAAAATAGTGCCTCATAATGCGGGTAGAGTCCCCTGCCAACTCCCCTTGCATTCCTCCAGACTCAGAAAAAGTCTAAGTCAGCTTTTTGGAGAACCATAAAAAAGGGCTAAAAGTGTTCAAATGTATCCCAAAATAGTGCCTCATAAGACAGGTAGAGTCCCATCAAACTCCCCTTGCATTCCTCCAGACTCAGAAAAAGTCGAAGTCAACTTTTTGGAGAGCCATAGAAATGGGTGAAAATGAAAAAATGTATCCCAAAATAGTGCCTCATAATGCGGGTAGAGTCCCCTGCCAACTCCCCTTGCATTCCTCCAGACTCAGAAAAAGTCTAAGTCAACTTTTTGGAGAGACATAGAAATGGGTGAAAATGAATAAATGTATCCCAAAATAGTGCCTCATAATGCGGGTAGAGTCCCCTGCCAACTCCCCTTGCATTCCTCCAGACTCAGAAAAAGTCTAAGTCAGCTTTTTGGAGAACCATAGAAAATGGGTGAAAATGAAAAAATGTATCCCAAAATAGTGCCTCATAATGCGGGTAGAGTCCCCTGCCAACTCCCCTTGCATTCCTCCAGACTCAGAAAAAGTCTAAGTCAACTTTTTGGAGAACCTTAGAAAATGGGTGAAAATGAAAAAATGTATCCCAAAATAGTGCCTCATAAGGTCTCCTGCCAACTCCCCTTGCATTCCTCCAGACTCAGAAAAAGTCTAAGTCAACTTTTTGGAGAACCATAGAAAATGGGTGAAAATGAAAAATGTATCCCAAAATAGTGCCTCATAATGCGGGTAGAGTCCCCTGCCAACTCCCCTTGCATTCCTCCAGATTCAGAAAAAGTCAAAGTAAAATTTGTGGAGAACCATAGAAAATGGATGAAAATGAATAAATGTATCCCAAAATAGTGCCTCATAATGCGGTTAGAGTCCCCTGCCAACTCCCCTTGCATTCCTCCAGACTCAGAAAAAGTCTGAGTCAAGTTTTTGGAGAACAATAGAAATGGGTGAAAATGAAAAAATGTATCCCAAAATAGTGCCTCATAATGCGGGTAGTGTCCCCTGCCAACTCCCCTTGCATTCCTCCAGACTCAGAAAAAGTCTAAGTCAGCTTTTTGGAGAACCATAGAAAATGGGTGAAAATGAAAAAATGTATCCCAAAATAGTGCCTCATAATGCGGGTAGAGTCCCCTGCCAACTCCCCTTGCATTCCTCCAGACTCAGAAAAAGTCTAAGTCAACTTTTTGGAGAACCTTAGAAAATGAGTGAAAATGAAAAAATGTATCCCAAAATAGTGCCTCATAATGCGGGTAGAGTCTCCTGCCAACTCCCCTTGCATTCCTCCAGACTCAAAAAAAGTCTAAGTCAACTTTTTGGAGAACCATAGAAATGGGTGAAAATGAAAAAATGTATCCCAAAATAGTGCCTCATAAGGCAGGTAGAGTCCCATCAAACTCCCATTGCATTCCTCCAGACTCAGAAAAAGTCTAAGTCAACTTTTTGGAGAACCATAGAAAATGGGTGAAAATGAAGAAATGTATTGCAAAATAGTGCCTCATCATGCGCGTAGAGTCCCCTGCCAACTCCCTTGCATTCCTCCAGACTCAGAAAAAGCCTAAGTCAACTTTTTGGAGAGCCATAGAAAATGGGTGAAAATGAAAAATGTATCCCAAAATAGTGCCTCATAATGCGGGTAGAGTCCCCTGCCAACTCCCCTTGCATTCCTCCAGACCCAGAAAAAGTCTAAGTCAACTTTTTGGAGAACCATAGAAAATGGGTGAAAATGACAAATGTATCCCAAAATAGTGCCTCATAATGCGGGTAGAGTCCCCTGCCAACTCCCCTTGCATTCCTCCAGACTCAGAAAAAGTCTAAGTCAACTTTTTGGAGAACCATAGAAAATGGGTGAAAATGAAAAATGTATCCCAAAATAGTGCCTCATAATGCGGGTAGAGTCCCATCAAACTCCCATTGCATTCCTCCAGACTCAGAAAAAGTCTAAGTCAACTTTTTGGAGAACCATAGAAATGGGTGAAAATGAAAAAATGTATCCCAAAATAGTGCCTCATAATGCGGGTAGAGTCCCCTGCCAACTCCCCTTGCATTCCTCCAGACTCAGAAAAAGTCTAAGTCAACTTTTTGGAGAACCATAAAAAGGGCTAAAAGTGTTAAAATGTATCCCAAAATAGTGCCTCATAATGCGGGTAGAGTCCCCTGCCAACTCCCCTTGCATTCCTCCAGACTCAGAAAAAGTCTAAGTCAACTTTTTGGAGAACCTTAGAAAATGGGTGAACATGAACAAATGTATCCCAAAATAGTGCCTCATAATGCGGGTAGAGTCTCCTGCCAACTCCCCTTGCATTCCTCCAAACTCAAAAAAAGTCTAAGTCAACTTTTTGGAGAACCATAGAAATGGATGAAAATGAAAAAATTTATCCCAAAATAGTGCCTCAAAAGGCAGGTAGAGTCCCATCAAACTCCCATTGCATTCCTCCAGACTCAGAAAAAGTCTAAGTCAACTTTTTGGAGAACCATAGAAAATGGGTGAAATTTAAAAAATGTATCCCAAAATAGTGCCTCATAATGCGGGTAGAGTCCCCTGCCAACTCCCCTTTCATTCCTCCAGACTCAGAAAAAGTCTAAGTCAACTTTTTGGGGAACCATAATAAAGGGCTAAAAGTGTTCAAATGTATCCCAAAATAGTGCGTCATAAGGCAGGTAGAGTCCCATCAAACTCCCCTTGCATTCCTCCAGACTCAGAAAAAGTCTAAGTCAACTTTTTGGAGAACCATAGAAAATGGGTGAAAATGAAAAGATTTATCACAAAATAGTGCCTCATAATGCGGGTAGAGAACCCTGCCAACTTCCCTTGCATTCCTCCAGACTCAGAAAAAGTCTAAGTCAACTTTTTGGAGAACCATAGAAAATGGGTGAAAATGAAAAATGTATCCCAAAATAGTGCCTCATAATGCGGGTAGAGTCCCCTGCCAACTCCCCTTGCATTCCTCCAGATTCAGAAAAAGTCTAAGTCAAATTTTTGGAGAACCATAGAAAATGGATGAAAATGAAAAAATGTATCCCAAAATAGTGCCTCATAATGCGGGTAGAGTCTCCTGCCAACTCCCCTTGCATTCCTCCAGACTCAAAAAAAGTCTAAGTCAACTTTTTAGAGAACCATAGAAATGGGTGAAAATGAAAAAATGTATCCCAAAATAGTGCCTCATAAGGCAGGTATAGTCCCATGCCAACTCCCCTTGCATTCCTCCAGACTCAGAAAAAGTCTAAGTCAACTTTTTGGAGAACCATAGAAAATGGGTGAAAATGAAAAATGTATTCCAAAATAGTGCCTCATAATGCGGGTAGAGTCCCCTGCCAACTCCCCTTGCATTCCTCCAGATTCAGAAAAAGTCTAAGTCAAATTTTTGGAGAACCATAGAAAATGGATGAAAATGAATAAATGTATCCCAAAATAGTGCCTCATAATGCGGTTAGAGTCCCCTGCCAACTCCCCTTGCATTCCTCCAGACTCAGAAAAAGTCTAAGTCAACTTTTTGGAGAACCATAGAAAATGGGTGAAAATGAAAAAATGTATCCCAAAATAGTGCCTCATAAGGCAGGTAGAGTCCCATGCCAACTCCCCTTGCATTCCTCCAGACTCAGAAAAAGTCTAAGTCAACTTTTTGGAGAACCATAGAAAATGGGTGAAAATGAAAAATGGTATCCCAAAATAGTGCCTCATAATGCAGATAGAGTCCCCTGCCAACTCCCCTTGCATTCCTCCAGATTCAGAAAAAGTCAAAGTCACATTTTTGGAGAACCATAGAAAATGGATTAAAATGAATAAATGTATCCCAAAATAGTGCCTCATAATGCGGTTAGAGTCCCCTGCCAACTCCCCTTGCATTCCTCCAGACTCAGAAAAAGTCTAAGTCAAGTTTTTGGAGAACCATAGAAATGGGTGAAAATGAAAAAATGTATCCCAAAATAGTGCCTCATAATGCGGGTAGAGTCCCCTGCCAACTCCCCTTGCATTCCTCCAGACTCAGAAAAAGTCTAAGTCAGCTTTTTGGAGAACCATAGAAAATGACTTGTGAAGACATGGTGAAGACTCAGGCTCATGGTGAAGACTCAGGCTCATGATGAAGACGTGATGAAGACTCAGGCTCATGGTGAAGACTCAGGCTCATGGTGAAGACTCAGGCTCATGATGAAGACTCAGGCTCATGATGAAGACATGATGAAGAATCAGGCTCATGGTGAAGACTCAGGCTCATGATGAAGACTCAGGATCATGGTGGAGACATGGTGAAGACTCACACTCATGGTGGAGACATGGTGAAGACTCATGCTCATGATGAAGACTCAGGCTCATGGTGAAAACTCAGGCTCATGATGAAGACGTGATGAAGACTCAGGCTCTTGGTGAAGACATGATGAAGACTCAGGCTCATGGTGAAGACATGATGAAGACTCAGGGTCATGGTGAAGACATGATGAAGACTCAGGCTCATGATGAAGACATGATGAAGACTCAGGCTCATGGTGAAGACGTGATGAAGACTCGGGCTCATGGTGAAGAAATTATAAGGACTCAGGCTCATGGTGAAGACGTGATGAAGACTCGGGCTCATGGTGAAGACGTGATGAAGACTCGGGCTCATGGTGAAGACATGATGAAGTCTCGGGCTCATGGTGAAGACGTGATGAAGACTCAGGCTCATGGTGAAGACTCAGGCTCATGATGAAGACTCAGGCTCATGATGAAGACTAAGGCTCATGGTATAGACGTGATGAAGACTCAGGCTCATGCTGGAGACATGGTGAAGACTCACACTCAAGGTGGAGACATGGTGAAGACTCAGGCTCATGATGAAGACTCAGGCTCATGGTGAAGACTCAGGCTCATGATGAAGACGTGATGAAGACTCAGGCTCATGGTGAAGACTCATGCTCATGGTGAAGACGTGATGAAGACTCAGGCTCATGGTGAAGACTCATGCTCATGATGAAGACTCAGGCTCATGGTGAAGACTCAGGCTCATGATGAAGACGTGATGAAGACTCAGGCTCATGGTGAAGACTCATGCTCATGGTGAAGACTCAGGCTCATGATGAAGACTCAGGCTCATGATGAACACATGATGAAGACTCAGGCTCATGGTGAAGGCTTGATGAAGACTCAGGCTCAAGATGAAGACATGATGAAGACTAAGGCTCATGGTGAAGACTCAGGCTCATGATGAAGACTCATGGTGAAGACTTGATGAAGACTCAGGCTCATGATGAAGACATGATGGAGACTCAGGCTCATGATGAAGACTCAGGCTCATGATTATGACGTGATGGAGACTCAGGCTCATGATGAAGACATGATGAAGACTCAGGCTCATGGTGAAGACGTGATGAAGACTCGGGCTCATGGTGAAGACATGATGAAGACTCGGGCTCATGGTGAAGACGTGATGAAGACTCAGGCTCATGGTGAAAACTTGATGAAGACTCAGGCTCATGGTGAAGACATGGTGAAGACTCAGGCTCATGGTGAAGACTCAGGCTCATGGTGAAGACTCAGGCTCATGATGAAGACTCAGGCTCATGATGAAGACATGATGAAGAATCAGGCTCATGGTGAAGACTCAGGCTCATGATGAAGACTCAGGATCATGGTGGAGACATGGTGAAGACTCACACTCATGGTGGAGACATGGTGAAGACTCATGCTCATGATGAAGACTCAGGCTCATGGTGAAAACTCAGGCTCATGATGAAGACGTGATGAAGACTCAGGCTCATGGTGAAGACATGATGAAGACTCAGGCTCATGGTGAAGACATGATGAAGACTCAGGGTCATGGTGAAGACATGATGAAGACTCAGGCTCATGATGAAGACATGATGAAGACTCAGGCTCATGGTGAAGACGTGATGAAGACTCGGGCTCATGGTGAAGAAATTATAAGGACTCAGGCTCATGGTGAAGACGTGATGAAGACTCGGGCTCATGGTGAAGACGTGATGAAGACTCGGGCTCATGGTGAAGACATGATGAAGACTCGGGCTCATGGTGAAGACGTGATGAAGACTCAGGCTCATGGTGAAGACTCAGGCTCATGATGAAGACTCAGGCTCATGATGAAGACTAAGGCTCATGGTAGAGACGTGATGAAGACTCAGGCTCATGCTGGAGACATGGTGAAGACTCACACTCAAGGTGGAGACATGGTGAAGACTCAGGCTCATGATGAAGACTCAGGCTCATGATGAAGACGTGATGAAGACTCAGGCTCATGGTGAAGACTCATGCTCATGGTGAAGACTCAGGCTCATGATGAAGACTCAGGCTCATGATGAACACATGATGAAGACTCAGGCTCATGGTGAAGGCTTGATGAAGACTCAGGCTCAAGATGAAGACATGATGAAGACTAAGGCTCATGGTGAAGACATGATGAAGACTCGGGCTCATGGTGAAGACGTGATGAAGACTTAGGCTCATGGTGAAGACTCAGGCTCATGATGAAGACATGATGAAGACTCAGGCTCATGGTGAAGACTCAGGCTCATGGTGAAGACTCAGGCTCATGATGAAGACTCAGGCTCATGATGAAGACATGATGAGGACTCAGGCTCATGGTGAAGACTTGATGAAGACTCAGGCTCATGGTGAAGACATGATGAAGACTCAGGCTCATGGTGAAGACTCAGGCTCATGATGAAGACGTGATGAAGACTCAGGCTCATGGTGAAGACTCAGGCTCATGGTGAAGACTCAGGCTCATGATGAAGACTCAGGCTCATGATGAAGACATGATGAAGACTCAGGCTCATGGTGAAGACTCAGGCTCATGATGAAGACTCAGGATCATGGTGGAGACATGGTGAAGACTCACACTCATGGTGGAGACATGGTGAAGACTCAGGCTCATGATGAAGACTCAGGCTCATGGTGAAAACTCAGGCTCATGATGAAGACGTGATGAAGACTCAGGCTCATGGTGAAGACTCATGCTCATGGTGAAGACTCATGCTCATGGTGAAGACTCAGGCTCATGATGAAGACTCAGGCTCATGATGAAGACATGATGAAGACTCAGGCTCATGGTGAAGACTTGATGAAGACTCAGGCTCATGATGAAAACATGATGAAGACTCAGGCTCCTGGTGAAGACATGATGAAGACTTAGGCTCATGGTGAAGACTCAGGCTCATGGTGAAGACTCAGGCTCATTGTGAAGACTCAGGCTCATGATGAAGACTCAGGCTCATGATGAAGACATGATGAAGACTCAGGCTCATGGTGAAGACTTGATGAAGACTCAGGCTCATGGTGAAGACATGATGAAGACTCAGGCTCATGGTGAAGACTCAGGCTCATGATGAAGACGTGATGAAGACTCAGGCTCATGGTGAAGACTCAGGCTCATGGTGAAGACTCAGGCTCATGATGAAGGCTCAGGCTCATGATGAAGACATGATGAAGACTCAGGCTCATGGTGAAGACTCAGGCTCATGATGAAGACTCAGGATCATGATGGAGACATGGTGAAGACTCAGGCTCATGATGAAGACTCAGGCTCATGATGAAGACGTGATGAAGACTCAGGCTCATGGTGAAGATGTGATGAAGACTCAGGCTCATGATGGAGACTCAGGCTCATGGTGGAGACATGATGAAGACTCAGGCACAAGGTAGAGACCTGATGAAGACTCAGGCTCATGATGAAGACTCATGCTCATGATGAAGACATGATGAAGACTCAGGCTCATGGTGAAGACTCAGGCTCATGATGAAGACTCTTGGTGAAGACTTGATGAAGACTCAGGCTCATGATGAAGACATGATGGAGACTCAGGCTCATGATGATGACTCAGGCTCATGATGAAGACATGATGAAGACTCAGGCTCATGGTGAAGACTTGATGAAGACACAGGCTCATGATGAAGACATGATGAAGACTCAGGCTCATGGTGAAGACATTATGAAGACTCGGGCTCATGGTGAAGACTTGATGAAGACCCAGGCTCATGGTGAAGACTCAGGCTCATGGTGAAGACTCAGGCTCATGATGAAGACTCAGGCTCATGATGAAGACATGATGAAGAATCAGGCTCATGGTGAAGACTCAGGCTCATGATGAAGACTCAGGATCATGGTGGAGACATGGTGAAGACTCACACTCATGGTGGAGACATGGTGAAGACTCATGCTCATGATGAATACTCAGGCTCATGGTGAAAACTCAGGCTCATGATGAAGACGTGATGAAGACTCAGGCTCATGGTGAAGACATGATGAAGACTCAGGCTCATGGTGAAGACATGATGAAGACTCAGGGTCATGGTGAAGACATGATGAAGACTCAGGCTCATGATGAAGACATGATGAAGACTCAGGGTCATGGTGAAGACATGATGAAGACTCAGGCTCATGATGAAGACATGGTGAAGACTCAGGGTCATGGTGAAGACATGATGAAGACTCAGGCTCATGATGAAGACATGGTGAAGACTCAGGCTCATGATGAAGACTCAGGCTCATGGTGAAGACTCAGGCTCATGATGAAGACGTGATGAAGACTCAGGCTCATGGTGAAGACTCATGCTCATGGTGAAGACTCAGGCTCATGATGAAGACTCAGGCTCATGATGAACACATGATGAAGACTCAGGCTCATGGTGAAGACTTGATGAAGACTCAGGCTCATGATGAAGACATGATGAAGACTCAGGCTCATGGTGAAGACATGATGAAGACTCGGGCTCATGGTGAAGACGTGATGAAGACTTAGGCTCATGGTGAAGACTCAGGCTCATGATGAAGACATGATGAAGACTCAGGCTCATGGTGAAGACTCAGGCTCATGGTGAAGACTCAGGCTCATGATGAAGACTCAGGCTCATGATGAAGACATGATGAGGACTCAGGCTCATGGTGAAGACTTGATGAAGACTCAGGCTCATGGTGAAGACATGATGAAGACTCAGGCTCATGGTGAAGACTCAGGCTCATGATGAAGACGTGATGAAGACTCAGGCTCATGGTGAAGACTCAGGCTCATGGTGAAGACTCAGGCTCATGATGAAGACTCAGGCTCATGATGAAGACATGATGAAGACTCAGGCTCATGGTGAAGACTCAGGCTCATGATGAAGACTCAGGATCATGGTGGAGACATGGTGAAGACTCACACTCATGGTGGAGACATGGTGAAGACTCAGGCTCATGATGAAGACTCAGGCTCATGGTGAAGACATGATGAAGACTCAGGCTCATGATGAAGACATGATGAAGACTCAGGCTCATGGTGAAGACGTGATGAAGACTCGGGCTCATGGTGAAGAAATTATAAGGACTCAGGCTCATGGTGAAGACGTGATGAAGACTCGGGCTCATGGTGAAGACGTGATGAAGACTCGGGCTCATGGTGAAGACATGATGAAGACTCGGGCTCATGGTGAAGACGTGATGAAGACTCAGGCTCATGGTGAAGACTCAGGCTCATGATGAAGACTCAGGCTCATGATGAAGACTAAGGCTCATGGTAGAGACGTGATGAAGACTCAGGCTCATGCTGGAGACATGGTGAAGACTCACACTCAAGGTGGAGACATGGTGAAGACTCAGGCTCATGATGAAGACTCAGGCTCATGATGAAGACGTGATGAAGACTCAGGCTCATGGTGAAGACTCATGCTCATGGTGAAGACTCAGGCTCATGATGAAGACTCAGGCTCATGATGAACACATGATGAAGACTCAGGCTCATGGTGAAGGCTTGATGAAGACTCAGGCTCAAGATGAAGACATGATGAAGACTAAGGCTCATGGTGAAGACATGATGAAGACTCGGGCTCATGGTGAAGACGTGATGAAGACTTAGGCTCATGGTGAAGACTCAGGCTCATGATGAAGACATGATGAAGACTCAGGCTCATGGTGAAGACTCAGGCTCATGGTGAAGACTCAGGCTCATGATGAAGACTCAGGCTCATGATGAAGACATGATGAGGACTCAGGCTCATGGTGAAGACTTGATGAAGACTCAGGCTCATGGTGAAGACATGATGAAGACTCAGGCTCATGGTGAAGACTCAGGCTCATGATGAAGACGTGATGAAGACTCAGGCTCATGGTGAAGACTCAGGCTCATGGTGAAGACTCAGGCTCATGATGAAGACTCAGGCTCATGATGAAGACATGATGAAGACTCAGGCTCATGGTGAAGACTCAGGCTCATGATGAAGACTCAGGATCATGGTGGAGACATGGTGAAGACTCACACTCATGGTGGAGACATGGTGAAGACTCAGGCTCATGATGAAGACTCAGGCTCATGGTGAAAACTCAGGCTCATGATGAAGACGTGATGAAGACTCAGGCTCATGGTGAAGACTCATGCTCATGGTGAAGACTCATGCTCATGGTGAAGACTCAGGCTCATGATGAAGACTCAGGCTCATGATGAAGACATGATGAAGACTCAGGCTCATGGTGAAGACTTGATGAAGACTCAGGCTCATGATGAAAACATGATGAAGACTCAGGCTCCTGGTGAAGACATGATGAAGACTTAGGCTCATGGTGAAGACTCAGGCTCATGGTGAAGACTCAGGCTCATTGTGAAGACTCAGGCTCATGATGAAGACTCAGGCTCATGATGAAGACATGATGAAGACTCAGGCTCATGGTGAAGACTTGATGAAGACTCAGGCTCATGGTGAAGACATGATGAAGACTCAGGCTCATGGTGAAGACTCAGGCTCATGATGAAGACGTGATGAAGACTCAGGCTCATGGTGAAGACTCAGGCTCATGGTG
Source organism: Notothenia rossii (assembly GCF_949606895.1). Classification (NCBI taxonomy): domain Eukaryota; kingdom Metazoa; phylum Chordata; class Actinopteri; order Perciformes; family Nototheniidae; genus Notothenia; species Notothenia rossii. The sequence goes on along the minus strand of NC_136901.1, from coordinate 46,503,369 downwards.
AAGACTCAGGCTCATGATGAAGGCTCAGGCTCATGATGAAGACATGATGAAGACTCAGGCTCATGGTGAAGACTCAGGCTCATGATGAAGACTCAGGATCATGATGGAGACATGGTGAAGACTCAGGCTCATGATGAAGACTCAGGCTCATGATGAAGACGTGATGAAGACTCAGGCTCATGGTGAAGATGTGATGAAGACTCAGGCTCATGATGGAGACTCAGGCTCATGGTGGAGACATGATGAAGACTCAGGCACAAGGTAGAGACCTGATGAAGACTCAGGCTCATGATGAAGACTCATGCTCATGATGAAGACATGATGAAGACTCAGGCTCATGGTGAAGACTCAGGCTCATGATGAAGACTCTTGGTGAAGACTTGATGAAGACTCAGGCTCATGATGAAGACATGATGGAGACTCAGGCTCATGATGATGACTCAGGCTCATGATGAAGACATGATGAAGACTCAGGCTCATGGTGAAGACTTGATGAAGACACAGGCTCATGATGAAGACATGATGAAGACTCAGGCTCATGGTGAAGACATTATGAAGACTCGGGCTCATGGTGAAGACTTGATGAAGACCCAGGCTCATGGTGAAGACTCAGGCTCATGGTGAAGACTCAGGCTCATGATGAAGACTCAGGCTCATGATGAAGACATGATGAAGAATCAGGCTCATGGTGAAGACTCAGGCTCATGATGAAGACTCAGGATCATGGTGGAGACATGGTGAAGACTCACACTCATGGTGGAGACATGGTGAAGACTCATGCTCATGATGAATACTCAGGCTCATGGTGAAAACTCAGGCTCATGATGAAGACGTGATGAAGACTCAGGCTCATGGTGAAGACATGATGAAGACTCAGGCTCATGGTGAAGACATGATGAAGACTCAGGGTCATGGTGAAGACATGATGAAGACTCAGGCTCATGATGAAGACATGATGAAGACTCAGGGTCATGGTGAAGACATGATGAAGACTCAGGCTCATGATGAAGACATGGTGAAGACTCAGGGTCATGGTGAAGACATGATGAAGACTCAGGCTCATGATGAAGACATGGTGAAGACTCAGGCTCATGATGAAGACTCAGGCTCATGGTGAAGACTCAGGCTCATGATGAAGACGTGATGAAGACTCAGGCTCATGGTGAAGACTCATGCTCATGGTGAAGACTCAGGCTCATGATGAAGACTCAGGCTCATGATGAACACATGATGAAGACTCAGGCTCATGGTGAAGACTTGATGAAGACTCAGGCTCATGATGAAGACATGATGAAGACTCAGGCTCATGGTGAAGACATGATGAAGACTCGGGCTCATGGTGAAGACGTGATGAAGACTTAGGCTCATGGTGAAGACTCAGGCTCATGATGAAGACATGATGAAGACTCAGGCTCATGGTGAAGACTCAGGCTCATGGTGAAGACTCAGGCTCATGATGAAGACTCAGGCTCATGATGAAGACATGATGAGGACTCAGGCTCATGGTGAAGACTTGATGAAGACTCAGGCTCATGGTGAAGACATGATGAAGACTCAGGCTCATGGTGAAGACTCAGGCTCATGATGAAGACGTGATGAAGACTCAGGCTCATGGTGAAGACTCAGGCTCATGGTGAAGACTCAGGCTCATGATGAAGACTCAGGCTCATGATGAAGACATGATGAAGACTCAGGCTCATGGTGAAGACTCAGGCTCATGATGAAGACTCAGGATCATGGTGGAGACATGGTGAAGACTCACACTCATGGTGGAGACATGGTGAAGACTCAGGCTCATGATGAAGACTCAGGCTCATGGTGAAAACTCAGGATCATGGTGGAGACATGGTGAAGACTCACACTCATGGTGGAGACATGGTGAAGACTCATGCTCATGATGAATACTCAGGCTCATGGTGAAAACTCAGGCTCATGATGAAGACGTGATGAAGACTCAGGCTCATGGTGAAGACATGATGAAGACTCAGGCTCATGGTGAAGACATGATGAAGACTCAGGGTCATGGTGAAGACATGATGAAGACTCAGGCTCATGATGAAGACATGATGAAGACTCAGGGTCATGGTGAAGACATGATGAAGACTCAGGCTCATGATGAAGACATGATGAAGACTCAGGGTCATGGTGAAGACATGATGAAGACTCAGGCTCATGATGAAGACATGGTGAAGACTCAGGCTCATGATGAAGACTCAGGCTCATGGTGAAGACTCAGGCTCATGGTGAAAACTCAGGCTCATGATGAAGACGTGATGAAGACTCAGGCTCATGGTGAAGACTCATGTTCATGGTGAAGACTCATGCTCATGGTGAAGACTCAGGCTCATGATGAAGACTCAGGCTCATGATGAAGACATGATGAAGACTCAGGCTCATGGTGAAGACGTGATGAAGACTCGGGCTCATGGTGAAGAAATTATAAGGACTCAGGCTCATGGTGAAGACGTGATGAAGACTCGGGCTCATGGTGAAGACGTGATGAAGACTCGGGCTCATGGTGAAGACATGATGAAGTCTCGGGCTCATGGTGAAGACGTGATGAAGACTCAGGCTCATGGTGAAGACTCAGGCTCATGATGAAGACTCAGGCTCATGATGAAGACTAAGGCTCATGGTATAGACGTGATGAAGACTCAGGCTCATGCTGGAGACATGGTGAAGACTCACACTCAAGGTGGAGACATGGTGAAGACTCAGGCTCATGATGAAGACTCAGGCTCATGGTGAAGACTCAGGCTCATGATGAAGACGTGATGAAGACTCAGGCTCATGGTGAAGACTCATGCTCATGGTGAAGACGTGATGAAGACTCAGGCTCATGGTGAAGACTCATGCTCATGATGAAGACTCAGGCTCATGGTGAAGACTCAGGCTCATGATGAAGACGTGATGAAGACTCAGGCTCATGGTGAAGACTCATGCTCATGGTGAAGACTCAGGCTCATGATGAAGACTCAGGCTCATGATGAACACATGATGAAGACTCAGGCTCATGGTGAAGGCTTGATGAAGACTCAGGCTCAAGATGAAGACATGATGAAGACTAAGGCTCATGGTGAAGACTCAGGCTCATGATGAAGACTCATGGTGAAGACTTGATGAAGACTCAGGCTCATGATGAAGACATGATGGAGACTCAGGCTCATGATGAAGACTCAGGCTCATGATTATGACGTGATGGAGACTCAGGCTCATGATGAAGACATGATGAAGACTCAGGCTCATGGTGAAGACGTGATGAAGACTCGGGCTCATGGTGAAGACATGATGAAGACTCGGGCTCATGGTGAAGACGTGATGAAGACTCAGGCTCATGGTGAAAACTTGATGAAGACTCAGGCTCATGGTGAAGACATGGTGAAGACTCAGGCTCATGGTGAAGACTCAGGCTCATGAAGAAGACGTGATGAAGACTCAGGCTCATGGTGAAGACTCAGGCTCATGGTGAAGACTCAGGCTCATGATGAAGACTCAGGCTCATGATGAAGACATGATGAAGAATCAGGCTCATGGTGAAGACTCAGGCTCATGATGAAGACTCAGGATCATGGTGGAGACATGGTGAAGACTCACACTCATGGTGGAGACATGGTGAAGACTCATGCTCATGATGAAGACTCAGGCTCATGGTGAAAACTCAGGCTCATGATGAAGACGTGATGAAGACTCAGGCTCATGGTGAAGACATGATGAAGACTCAGGCTCATGGTGAAGACATGATGAAGACTCAGGGTCATGGTGAAGACATGATGAAGACTCAGGCTCATGATGAAGACATGATGAAGACTCAGGCTCATGGTGAAGACGTGATGAAGACTCGGGCTCATGGTGAAGAAATTATAAGGACTCAGGCTCATGGTGAAGACGTGATGAAGACTCGGGCTCATGGTGAAGACGTGATGAAGACTCGGGCTCATGGTGAAGACATGATGAAGACTCGGGCTCATGGTGAAGACGTGATGAAGACTCAGGCTCATGGTGAAGACTCAGGCTCATGATGAAGACTCAGGCTCATGATGAAGACTAAGGCTCATGGTAGAGACGTGATGAAGACTCAGGCTCATGCTGGAGACATGGTGAAGACTCACACTCAAGGTGGAGACATGGTGAAGACTCAGGCTCATGATGAAGACTCAGGCTCATGATGAAGACGTGATGAAGACTCAGGCTCATGGTGAAGACTCATGCTCATGGTGAAGACTCAGGCTCATGATGAAGACTCAGGCTCATGATGAACACATGATGAAGACTCAGGCTCATGGTGAAGGCTTGATGAAGACTCAGGCTCAAGATGAAGACATGATGAAGACTAAGGCTCATGGTGAAGACATGATGAAGACTCGGGCTCATGGTGAAGACGTGATGAAGACTTAGGCTCATGGTGAAGACTCAGGCTCATGATGAAGACATGATGAAGACTCAGGCTCATGGTGAAGACTCAGGCTCATGGTGAAGACTCAGGCTCATGATGAAGACTCAGGCTCATGATGAAGACATGATGAGGACTCAGGCTCATGGTGAAGACTTGATGAAGACTCAGGCTCATGGTGAAGACATGATGAAGACTCAGGCTCATGGTGAAGACTCAGGCTCATGATGAAGACGTGATGAATACTCAGGCTCATGGTGAAGACTCAGGCTCATGGTGAAGACTCAGGCTCATGATGAAGACTCAGGCTCATGATGAAGACATGATGAAGACTCAGGCTCATGGTGAAGACTCAGGCTCATGATGAAGACTCAGGATCATGGTGGAGACATGGTGAAGACTCACACTCATGGTGGAGACATGGTGAAGACTCAGGCTCATGATGAAGACTCAGGCTCATGGTGAAAACTCAGGCTCATGATGAAGACGTGATGAAGACTCAGGCTCATGGTGAAGACTCATGCTCATGGTGAAGACTCATGCTCATGGTGAAGACTCAGGCTCATGATGAAGACTCAGGCTCATGATGAAGACATGATGAAGACTCAGGCTCATGGTGAAGACTTGATGAAGACTCAGGCTCATGATGAAAACATGATGAAGACTCAGGCTCCTGGTGAAGACATGATGAAGACTTAGGCTCATGGTGAAGACTCAGGCTCATGGTGAAGACTCAGGCTCATTGTGAAGACTCAGGCTCATGATGAAGACTCAGGCTCATGATGAAGACATGATGAAGACTCAGGCTCATGGTGAAGACTTGATGAAGACTCAGGCTCATGGTGAAGACATGATGAAGACTCAGGCTCATGGTGAAGACTCAGGCTCATGATGAAGACGTGATGAAGACTCAGGCTCATGGTGAAGACTCAGGCTCATGGTGAAGACTCAGGCTCATGATGAAGGCTCAGGCTCATGATGAAGACATGATGAAGACTCAGGCTCATGGTGAAGACTCAGGCTCATGATGAAGACTCAGGATCATGATGGAGACATGGTGAAGACTCAGGCTCATGATGAAGACTCAGGCTCATGATGAAGACGTGATGAAGACTCAGGCTCATGGTGAAGATGTGATGAAGACTCAGGCTCATGATGGAGACTCAGGCTCATGGTGGAGACATGATGAAGACTCAGGCACAAGGTAGAGACCTGATGAAGACTCAGGCTCATGATGAAGACTCATGCTCATGATGAAGACATGATGAAGACTCAGGCTCATGGTGAAGACTCAGGCTCATGATGAAGACTCTTGGTGAAGACTTGATGAAGACTCAGGCTCATGATGAAGACATGATGGAGACTCAGGCTCATGATGATGACTCAGGCTCATGATGAAGACATGATGAAGACTCAGGCTCATGGTGAAGACTTGATGAAGACACAGGCTCATGATGAAGACATGATGAAGACTCAGGCTCATGGTGAAGACATTATGAAGACTCGGGCTCATGGTGAAGACTTGATGAAGACCCAGGCTCATGGTGAAGACTCAGGCTCATGGTGAAGACTCAGGCTCATGATGAAGACTCAGGCTCATGATGAAGACATGATGAAGAATCAGGCTCATGGTGAAGACTCAGGCTCATGATGAAGACTCAGGATCATGGTGGAGACATGGTGAAGACTCACACTCATGGTGGAGACATGGTGAAGACTCATGCTCATGATGAATACTCAGGCTCATGGTGAAAACTCAGGCTCATGATGAAGACGTGATGAAGACTCAGGCTCATGGTGAAGACATGATGAAGACTCAGGCTCATGGTGAAGACATGATGAAGACTCAGGGTCATGGTGAAGACATGATGAAGACTCAGGCTCATGATGAAGACATGATGAAGACTCAGGGTCATGGTGAAGACATGATGAAGACTCAGGCTCATGATGAAGACATGGTGAAGACTCAGGGTCATGGTGAAGACATGATGAAGACTCAGGCTCATGATGAAGACATGGTGAAGACTCAGGCTCATGATGAAGACTCAGGCTCATGGTGAAGACTCAGGCTCATGATGAAGACGTGATGAAGACTCAGGCTCATGGTGAAGACTCATGCTCATGGTGAAGACTCAGGCTCATGATGAAGACTCAGGCTCATGATGAACACATGATGAAGACTCAGGCTCATGGTGAAGACTTGATGAAGACTCAGGCTCATGATGAAGACATGATGAAGACTCAGGCTCATGGTGAAGACATGATGAAGACTCGGGCTCATGGTGAAGACGTGATGAAGACTTAGGCTCATGGTGAAGACTCAGGCTCATGATGAAGACATGATGAAGACTCAGGCTCATGGTGAAGACTCAGGCTCATGGTGAAGACTCAGGCTCATGATGAAGACTCAGGCTCATGATGAAGACATGATGAGGACTCAGGCTCATGGTGAAGACTTGATGAAGACTCAGGCTCATGGTGAAGACATGATGAAGACTCAGGCTCATGGTGAAGACTCAGGCTCATGATGAAGACGTGATGAAGACTCAGGCTCATGGTGAAGACTCAGGCTCATGGTGAAGACTCAGGCTCATGATGAAGACTCAGGCTCATGATGAAGACATGATGAAGACTCAGGCTCATGGTGAAGACTCAGGCTCATGATGAAGACTCAGGATCATGGTGGAGACATGGTGAAGACTCACACTCATGGTGGAGACATGGTGAAGACTCAGGCTCATGATGAAGACTCAGGCTCATGGTGAAAACTCAGGATCATGGTGGAGACATGGTGAAGACTCACACTCATGGTGGAGACATGGTGAAGACTCATGCTCATGATGAATACTCAGGCTCATGGTGAAAACTCAGGCTCATGATGAAGACGTGATGAAGACTCAGGCTCATGGTGAAGACATGATGAAGACTCAGGCTCATGGTGAAGACATGATGAAGACTCAGGGTCATGGTGAAGACATGATGAAGACTCAGGCTCATGATGAAGACATGATGAAGACTCAGGGTCATGGTGAAGACATGATGAAGACTCAGGCTCATGATGAAGACATGATGAAGACTCAGGGTCATGGTGAAGACATGATGAAGACTCAGGCTCATGATGAAGACATGGTGAAGACTCAGGCTCATGATGAAGACTCAGGCTCATGGTGAAGACTCAGGCTCATGGTGAAAACTCAGGCTCATGATGAAGACGTGATGAAGACTCAGGCTCATGGTGAAGACTCATGTTCATGGTGAAGACTCATGCTCATGGTGAAGACTCAGGCTCATGATGAAGACTCAGGCTCATGATGAAGACATGATGAAGACTCAGGCTCATGGTGAAGACTTGATGAAGACTCAGGCTCATGATGAAAACATGATGAAGACTCAGGCTCATGGTGAAGACATGATGAAGACTTAGGCTCATGGTGAAGACTCAGGCTCATGATGAAGACATGATGAAGACTCAGGCTCATGGTGAAGACTCAGGCTCATGGTGAAGACCCAGGCTCATGATGAAGACTCAGGCTCATGATGAAGACCTGATGAAGACTCAGGCTCATGGTGAAGACTTGATGAAAACTCAGGCTCATGGTGAAGACATGATGAAGACTCAGGCTCATGGTGAAGACTCAGGCTCATGATGAAGACGTGATGAAGACTCAGGCTCATGGTGAAGACTAAGGCTCATGGTGAAGACTCAGGCTCATGATGAAGGCTCAGGCTCATGATGAAGACATGATGAAGACTCAGGCTCATGGTGAAGACTCAGGCTCATGATGAAGACTCAGGATCACGATGGAGACATGGTGAAGACTCAGGCTCATGATGAAGACTCAGGCTCATGATGAAGACGTGATGAAGACTCAGGCTCATGGTGAAGATGTGATGTAGACTCAGGCTCATGATGGAGACTCAGGCTCATGGTGGAGACATGATGAAGACTCAGGCTCAAGGTAGAGACCTGATGAAGACTCAGGCTCATGATGAAGACTCATGCTCATGATGAAGACATGATGAAGACTCAGGCTCATGGTGAAGACTCAGGCTCATGATGAAGACATGATGAAGACTCAGGCTCATGGTGAAGACTTGATGAAGACACAGGCTCATGATGAAGACATGATGAAGACTCAGGCTCATGGTGAAGACATGATGAAGACTCGGGCTCGTGGTGAAGACTTGATGAAGACCCAGGCTCATGGTGAAGACATGATGAAGACTCAAGCTCATGGTGAAGACATGATGAAGACTCAGGCTCATGGTGAAGACATGATGAAGACTCGGGCTCATGGTGAAGACATGATGAAGACTCGGGCTCATGGTGAAGACGTGATGAAGACTCAGGCTCATGGTGAAGACTCAGGCTCATGGTGAAGACATGATGAAGACTCAGGCTCATGGTGAAGACGTGATCAAGACTCAAGCTCATGATGAAGATTCAGGCTCATGGTGAAGACATGATGAAGACTCAGGCTCATGGTGAAGACTTGATGAAGACTCAGGCTCATGATGAAGACATGATGAAGACTCAGGCTCATGGTGAAGACTCAGGCTCATGATGAAGACTCATGGTGAAGACTTGATGAAGACTCAGGCTCATGATGAAGACATGATGGAGACTCAGGCTCATGATGAAGACTCAGGCTCATGATTATGACGTGATGGAGACTCAGGCTCATGATGAAGACATGATGAAGACTCAGGCTCATGGTAGAGACCTGATGAAGACTCAGGCTCATGATGAAGACTCATGCTCATGATGAAGACATGATGAAGACTCAGGCTCATGGTGAAGACTCAGGCTCATGATGAAGACATGATGAAGACTCAGGCTCATGGTGAAGACTTGATGAAGACACAGGCTCATGATGAAGACATGATGAAGACTCAGGCTCATGGTGAAGACATGATGAAGACTCGGGCTCGTGGTGAAGACTTGATGAAGACCCAGGCTCATGGTGAAGACATGATGAAGACTCAAGCTCATGGTGAAGACATGATGAAGACTCAGGCTCATGGTGAAGACATGATGAAGACTCGGGCTCATGGTGAAGACATGATGAAGACTCGGGCTCATGGTGAAGACGTGATGAAGACTCAGGCTCATGGTGAAGACTCAGGCTCATGGTGAAGACATGATGAAGACTCAGGCTCATGGTGAAGACGTGATCAAGACTCAAGCTCATGATGAAGATTCAGGCTCATGGTGAAGACATGATGAAGACTCAGGCTCATGGTGAAGACTTGATGAAGACTCAGGCTCATGATGAAGACATGATGAAGACTCAGGCTCATGGTGAAGACTCAGGCTCATGATGAAGACTCATGGTGAAGACTTGATGAAGACTCAGGCTCATGATGAAGACATGATGGAGACTCAGGCTCATGATGAAGACTCAGGCTCATGATTATGACGTGATGGAGACTCAGGCTCATGATGAAGACATGATGAAGACTCAGGCTCATGGTGAAGACGTGATGAAGACTCGGGCTCATGGTGAAGACATGATGAAGACTCGGGCTCATGGTGAAGACGTGATGAAGACTCAGGCTCATGGTGAAAACTTGATGAAGACTCAGGCTCATGGTGAAGACATGGTGAAGACTCAGGCTCATGGTGAAGACTCAGGCTCATGATGAAGACGTGATGAAGACTCAGGCTCATGGTGAAGACTCAGGCTCATGGTGAAGACTTAGGCTCATGATGAAGACTCAGGCTCATGATGAAGACATGATGAAGAATCAGGCTCATGGTGAAGACTCAGGCTCATGATGAAGACTCAGGATCATGGTGGAGACATGGTGAAGACTCACACTCATGGTGGAGACATGGTGAAGACTCATGCTCATGATGAAGACTCAGGCTCATGGTGAAAACTCAGGCTCATGATGAAGACGTGATGAAGACTCAGGCTCATGGTGAAGACATGATGAAGACTCAGGCTCATGGTGAAGACATGATGAAGACTCAGGGTCATGGTGAAGACATGATGAAGACTCAGGCTCATGATGAAGACATGATGAAGACTCAGGCTCATGGTGAAGACGTGATGAAGACTCGGGCTCATGGTGAAGAAATTATAAGGACTCAGGCTCATGGTGAAGACGTGATGAAGACTCGGGCTCATGGTGAAGACGTGATGAAGACTCGGGCTCATGGTGAAGACATGATGAAGACTCGGGCTCATGGTGAAGACGTGATGAAGACTCAGGCTCATGGTGAAGACTCAGGCTCATGGTGAAGACTCAGGCTCATGATGAAGACGTGATGAAGACTCAGGCTCATGGTGAAGACATGATGAAGACTCAGGCTCATGGTGAAGACATGATGAAGACTCAGGGTCATGGTGAAGACATGATGAAGACTCAGGCTCATGATGAAGACATGATGAAGACTCAGGCTCATGGTGAAGACGTGATGAAGACTCGGGCTCATGGTGAAGAAATTATAAGGACTCAGGCTCATGGTGAAGACGTGATGAAGACTCGGGCTCATGGTGAAGACGTGATGAAGACTCGGGCTCATGGTGAAGACATGATGAAGACTCGGGCTCATGGTGAAGACGTGATGAAGACTCAGGCTCATGGTGAAGACTCAGGCTCATGATGAAGACTCAGGCTCATGATGAAGACTAAGGCTCATGGTAGAGACGTGATGAAGACTCAGGCTCATGCTGGAGACATGGTGAAGACTCACACTCAAGGTGGAGACATGGTGAAGACTCAGGCTCATGATGAAGACTCAGGCTCATGATGAAGACGTGATGAAGACTCAGGCTCATGGTGAAGACTCATGCTCATGGTGAAGACTCAGGCTCATGATGAAGACTCAGGCTCATGATGAACACATGATGAAGACTCAGGCTCATGGTGAAGGCTTGATGAAGACTCAGGCTCAAGATGAAGACATGATGAAGACTAAGGCTCATGGTGAAGACATGATGAAGACTCGGGCTCATGGTGAAGACGTGATGAAGACTTAGGCTCATGGTGAAGACTCAGGCTCATGATGAAGACATGATGAAGACTCAGGCTCATGGTGAAGACTCAGGCTCATGGTGAAGACTCAGGCTCATGATGAAGACTCAGGCTCATGATGAAGACATGATGAGGACTCAGGCTCATGGTGAAGACTTGATGAAGACTCAGGCTCATGGTGAAGACATGATGAAGACTCAGGCTCATGGTGAAGACTCAGGCTCATGATGAAGACGTGATGAAGACTCAGGCTCATGGTGAAGACTCAGGCTCATGGTGAAGACTCAGGCTCATGATGAAGACTCAGGCTCATGATGAAGACATGATGAAGACTCAGGCTCATGGTGAAGACTCAGGCTCATGATGAAGACTCAGGATCATGGTGGAGACATGGTGAAGACTCACACTCATGGTGGAGACATGGTGAAGACTCAGGCTCATGATGAAGACTCAGGCTCATGGTGAAAACTCAGGCTCATGATGAAGACGTGATGAAGACTCAGGCTCATGGTGAAGACTCATGCTCATGGTGAAGACTCATGCTCATGGTGAAGACTCAGGCTCATGATGAAGACTCAGGCTCATGATGAAGACATGATGAAGACTCAGGCTCATGGTGAAGACTTGATGAAGACTCAGGCTCATGATGAAAACATGATGAAGACTCAGGCTCCTGGTGAAGACATGATGAAGACTTAGGCTCATGGTGAAGACTCAGGCTCATGGTGAAGACTCAGGCTCATTGTGAAGACTCAGGCTCATGATGAAGACTCAGGCTCATGATGAAGACATGATGAAGACTCAGGCTCATGGTGAAGACTTGATGAAGACTCAGGCTCATGGTGAAGACATGATGAAGACTCAGGCTCATGGTGAAGACTCAGGCTCATGATGAAGACGTGATGAAGACTCAGGCTCATGGTGAAGACTCAGGCTCATGGTGAAGACTCAGGCTCATGATGAAGGCTCAGGCTCATGATGAAGACATGATGAAGACTCAGGCTCATGGTGAAGACTCAGGCTCATGATGAAGACTCAGGATCATGATGGAGACATGGTGAAGACTCAGGCTCATGATGAAGACTCAGGCTCATGATGAAGACGTGATGAAGACTCAGGCTCATGGTGAAGATGTGATGAAGACTCAGGCTCATGATGGAGACTCAGGCTCATGGTGGAGACATGATGAAGACTCAGGCACAAGGTAGAGACCTGATGAAGACTCAGGCTCATGATGAAGACTCATGCTCATGATGAAGACATGATGAAGACTCAGGCTCATGGTGAAGACTCAGGCTCATGATGAAGACTCTTGGTGAAGACTTGATGAAGACTCAGGCTCATGATGAAGACATGATGGAGACTCAGGCTCATGATGATGACTCAGGCTCATGATGAAGACATGATGAAGACTCAGGCTCATGGTGAAGACTTGATGAAGACACAGGCTCATGATGAAGACATGATGAAGACTCAGGCTCATGGTGAAGACATTATGAAGACTCGGGCTCATGGTGAAGACTTGATGAAGACCCAGGCTCATGGTGAAGACTCAGGCTCATGGTGAAGACTCAGGCTCATGATGAAGACTCAGGCTCATGATGAAGACATGATGAAGAATCAGGCTCATGGTGAAGACTCAGGCTCATGATGAAGACTCAGGATCATGGTGGAGACATGGTGAAGACTCACACTCATGGTGGAGACATGGTGAAGACTCATGCTCATGATGAATACTCAGGCTCATGGTGAAAACTCAGGCTCATGATGAAGACGTGATGAAGACTCAGGCTCATGGTGAAGACATGATGAAGACTCAGGCTCATGGTGAAGACATGATGAAGACTCAGGGTCATGGTGAAGACATGATGAAGACTCAGGCTCATGATGAAGACATGATGAAGACTCAGGGTCATGGTGAAGACATGATGAAGACTCAGGCTCATGATGAAGACATGGTGAAGACTCAGGGTCATGGTGAAGACATGATGAAGACTCAGGCTCATGATGAAGACATGGTGAAGACTCAGGCTCATGATGAAGACTCAGGCTCATGGTGAAGACTCAGGCTCATGATGAAGACGTGATGAAGACTCAGGCTCATGGTGAAGACTCATGCTCATGGTGAAGACTCAGGCTCATGATGAAGACTCAGGCTCATGATGAACACATGATGAAGACTCAGGCTCATGGTGAAGACTTGATGAAGACTCAGGCTCATGATGAAGACATGATGAAGACTCAGGCTCATGGTGAAGACATGATGAAGACTCGGGCTCATGGTGAAGACGTGATGAAGACTTAGGCTCATGGTGAAGACTCAGGCTCATGATGAAGACATGATGAAGACTCAGGCTCATGGTGAAGACTCAGGCTCATGGTGAAGACTCAGGCTCATGATGAAGACTCAGGCTCATGATGAAGACATGATGAGGACTCAGGCTCATGGTGAAGACTTGATGAAGACTCAGGCTCATGGTGAAGACATGATGAAGACTCAGGCTCATGGTGAAGACTCAGGCTCATGATGAAGACGTGATGAAGACTCAGGCTCATGGTGAAGACTCAGGCTCATGGTGAAGACTCAGGCTCATGATGAAGACTCAGGCTCATGATGAAGACATGATGAAGACTCAGGCTCATGGTGAAGACTCAGGCTCATGATGAAGACTCAGGATCATGGTGGAGACATGGTGAAGACTCACACTCATGGTGGAGACATGGTGAAGACTCAGGCTCATGATGAAGACTCAGGCTCATGGTGAAAACTCAGGATCATGGTGGAGACATGGTGAAGACTCACACTCATGGTGGAGACATGGTGAAGACTCATGCTCATGATGAATACTCAGGCTCATGGTGAAAACTCAGGCTCATGATGAAGACGTGATGAAGACTCAGGCTCATGGTGAAGACATGATGAAGACTCAGGCTCATGGTGAAGACATGATGAAGACTCAGGGTCATGGTGAAGACATGATGAAGACTCAGGCTCATGATGAAGACATGATGAAGACTCAGGGTCATGGTGAAGACATGATGAAGACTCAGGCTCATGATGAAGACATGATGAAGACTCAGGGTCATGGTGAAGACATGATGAAGACTCAGGCTCATGATGAAGACATGGTGAAGACTCAGGCTCATGATGAAGACTCAGGCTCATGGTGAAGACTCAGGCTCATGGTGAAAACTCAGGCTCATGATGAAGACGTGATGAAGACTCAGGCTCATGGTGAAGACTCATGTTCATGGTGAAGACTCATGCTCATGGTGAAGACTCAGGCTCATGATGAAGACTCAGGCTCATGAGGAAGACATGATGAAGACTCAGGCTCATGGTGAAGACTTGATGAAGACTCAGGCTCATGATGAAAACATGATGAAGACTCAGGCTCATGGTGAAGACATGATGAAGACTTAGGCTCATGGTGAAGACTCAGGCTCATGATGAAGACATGATGAAGACTCAGGCTCATGGTGAAGACTCAGGCTCATGGTGAAGACCCAGGCTCATGATGAAGACTCAGGCTCATGATGAAGACCTGATGAAGACTCAGGCTCATGGTGAAGACTTGATGAAGACTCAGGCTCATGGTGAAGACATGATGAAGACTCAGGCTCATGGTGAAGACTCAGGCTCATGATGAAGACGTGATGAAGACTCAGGCTCATGGTGAAGACTAAGGCTCATGGTGAAGACTCAGGCTCATGATGAAGGCTCAGGCTCATGATGAAGACATGATGAAGACTCAGGCTCATGGTGAAGACTCAGGCTCATGATGAAGACTCAGGATCACGATGGAGACATGGTGAAGACTCAGGCTCATGATGAAGACTCAGGCTCATGATGAAGACGTGATGAAGACTCAGGCTCATGGTGAAGATGTGATGTAGACTCAGGCTCATGATGGAGACTCAGGCTCATGGTGGAGACATGATGAAGACTCAGGCTCAAGGTAGAGACCTGATGAAGACTCAGGCTCATGATGAAGACTCATGCTCATGATGAAGACATGATGAAGACTCAGGCTCATGGTGAAGACTCAGGCTCATGATGAAGACATGATGAAGACTCAGGCTCATGGTGAAGACTTGATGAAGACACAGGCTCATGATGAAGACATGATGAAGACTCAGGCTCATGGTGAAGACATGATGAAGACTCGGGCTCGTGGTGAAGACTTGATGAAGACCCAGGCTCATGGTGAAGACATGATGAAGACTCAAGCTCATGGTGAAGACATGATGAAGACTCAGGCTCATGGTGAAGACATGATGAAGACTCGGGCTCATGGTGAAGACATGATGAAGACTCGGGCTCATGGTGAAGACGTGATGAAGACTCAGGCTCATGGTGAAGACTCAGGCTCATGGTGAAGACATGATGAAGACTCAGGCTCATGGTGAAGACGTGATCAAGACTCAAGCTCATGATGAAGATTCAGGCTCATGGTGAAGACATGATGAAGACTCAGGCTCATGGTGAAGACTTGATGAAGACTCAGGCTCATGATGAAGACATGATGAAGACTCAGGCTCATGGTGAAGACTCAGGCTCATGATGAAGACTCATGGTGAAGACTTGATGAAGACTCAGGCTCATGATGAAGACATGATGGAGACTCAGGCTCATGATGAAGACTCAGGCTCATGATTATGACGTGATGGAGACTCAGGCTCATGATGAAGACATGATGAAGACTCAGGCTCATGGTGAAGACGTGATGAAGACTCGGGCTCATGGTGAAGACATGATGAAGACTCGGGCTCATGGTGAAGACGTGATGAAGACTCAGGCTCATGGTGAAAACTTGATGAAGACTCAGGCTCATGGTGAAGACATGGTGAAGACTCAGGCTCATGGTGAAGACTCAGGCTCATGATGAAGACGTGATGAAGACTCAGGCTCATGGTGAAGACTCAGGCTCATGGTGAAGACTCAGGCTCATGATGAAGACTCAGGCTCATGATGAAGACATGATGAAGAATCAGGCTCATGGTGAAGACTCAGGCTCATGATGAAGACTCAGGATCATGGTGGAGACATGGTGAAGACTCACACTCATGGTGGAGACATGGTGAAGACTCATGCTCATGATGAAGACTCAGGCTCATGGTGAAAACTCAGGCTCATGATGAAGACGTGATGAAGACTCAGGCTCATGGTGAAGACATGATGAAGACTCAGGCTCATGGTGAAGACATGATGAAGACTCAGGGTCATGGTGAAGACATGATGAAGACTCAGGCTCATGATGAAGACATGATGAAGACTCAGGCTCATGGTGAAGACGTGATGAAGACTCGGGCTCATGGTGAAGAAATTATAAGGACTCAGGCTCATGGTGAAGACGTGATGAAGACTCGGGCTCATGGTGAAGACGTGATGAAGACTCGGGCTCATGGTGAAGACATGATGAAGACTCGGGCTCATGGTGAAGACGTGATGAAGACTCAGGCTCATGGTGAAGACTCAGGCTCATGGTGAAGACTCAGGCTCATGATGAAGACTCAGGCTCATGATGAAGACATGATGAAGACTCAGGCTCATGGTGAAGACTCAGGCTCATGATGAAGACTCAGGATCATGGTGGAGACATGGTGAAGACTCACACTCATGGTGGAGACATGGTGAAGACTCAGGCTCATGATGAAGACTCAGGCTCATGGTGAAAACTCAGGCTCATGATGAAGACGTGATGAAGACTCAGGCTCATGGTGAAGACTCATGCTCATGTTGAAGACTCATGCTCATGGTGAAGACTCAGGCTCATGATGAAGACTCAGGCTCATGATGAAGACATGATGAAGACTCAGGCTCATGGTGAAGACTTGATGAAGACTCAGGCTCATGATGAAAATATGATGAAGACTCAGGCTCATGGTGAAGACATGATGAAGACTTAGGCTCATGGTGAAGACTCAGGCTCATGATGAAGACATGATGAAGACTCAGGCTCATGGTGAAGACTCAGGCTCATTGTGAAGACTCAGGCTCATGATGAAGACTCAGGCTCATGATGAAGACATGATGAAGACTCAGGCTCATGGTGAAGACTTGATGAAGACTCAGGCTCATGGTGAAGACATGATGAAGACTCAGGCTCATGGTGAAGACTCAGGCTCATGATGAAGACGTGATGAAGACTCAGGCTCATGGTGAAGACTCAGGCTCATGGTGAAGACTCAGGCTCATGATGAAGGCTCAGGCTCATGATGAAGACATGATGAAGACTCAGGCTCATGGTGAAGACTCAGGCTCATGATGAAGACTCAGGATCATGATGGAGACATGGTGAAGACTCAGGCTCATGATGAAGACTCAGGCTCATGATGAAGACGTGATGAAGACTCAGGCTCATGGTGAAGATGTGATGAAGACTCAGGCTCATGATGGAGACTCAGGCTCATGGTGGAGACATGATGAAGACTCAGGCACAAGGTAGAGACCTGATGAAGACTCAGGCTCATGATGAAGACTCATGCTCATGATGAAGACATGATGAAGACTCAGGCTCATGGTGAAGACTCAGGCTCATGATGAAGACTCTTGGTGAAGACTTGATGAAGACTCAGGCTCATGATGAAGACATGATGGAGACTCAGGCTCATGATGATGACTCAGGCTCATGATGAAGACATGATGAAGACTCAGGCTCATGGTGAAGACTTGATGAAGACACAGGCTCATGATGAAGACATGATGAAGACTCAGGCTCATGGTGAAGACATGATGAAGACTCGGGCTCATGGTGAAGACTTGATGAAGACCCAGGCTCATGGTGAAGACTCAGGCTCATGGTGAAGACTCAGGCTCATGATGAAGACTCAGGCTCATGATGAAGACATGATGAAGAATCAGGCTCATGGTGAAGACTCAGGCTCATGATGAAGACTCAGGATCATGGTGGAGACATGGTGAAGACTCACACTCATGGTGGAGACATGGTAAAGACTCATGCTCATGATGAAGACTCAGGCTCATGGTGAAAACTCAGGCTCATGATGAAGACGTGATGAAGACTCAGGCTCATGGTGAAGACAAGATGAAGACTCAGGCTCATGGTGAAGACATGATGAAGACTCAGGGTCATGGTGAAGACATGATGAAGACTCAGGCTCATGATGAAGACATGATGAAGACTCAGGCTCATGGTGAAGACGTGATGAAGACTCAGGCTCATGGTGAAGACATGATGAAGACTCAGGCTCATGGTGAAGACATGATGAAGACTCAGGCTCATGATGAAGACATGGTGAAGACTCAGGCTCATGATGAAGACTCAGGCTCATGGTGAAGACTCAGGCTCATGATGAAGACGTGATGAAGACTCAGGCTCATGGTGAAGACTCATGCTCATGGTGAAGACTCAGGCTCATGATGAAGACTCAGGCTCATGATGAACACATGATGAAGACTCAGACTCATGGTGAAGACTTGATGAAGACTCAGGCTCATGATGAAGACATGATGAAGACTCAGGCTCATGGTGAAGACATGATGAAGACTCGGGCTCATGGTGAAGACGTGATGAAGACTTAGGCTCATGGTGAAGACTCAGGCTCATGATGAAGACATGATGAAGACTCAGGCTCATGGTGAAGACTCAGGCTCATGGTGAAGACTCAGGCTCATGATGAAGACTCAGGCTCATGATGAAGACATGATGAGTACTCAGGCTCATGGTGAAGACTTGATGAAGACTCAGGGTGAAGACTTGATGAAGACTCAGGCTCATGATGAAGACATGATGGAGACTCAGGCTCATGATGAAGACTCAGGCTCATGATTATGACGTGATGGAGACTCAGGCTCATGATGAAGACATGATGAAGACTCAGGCTCATGGTGAAGACGTGATGAAGACTCGGGCTCATGGTGAAGACATGATGAAGACTCGGGCTCATGGTGAAGACGTGATGAAGACTCAGGCTCATGGTGAAAACTTGATGAAGACTCAGGCTCATGGTGAAGACATGGTGAAGACTCAGGCTCATGGTGAAGACTCAGGCTCATGATGAAGACGTGATGAAGACTCAGGCTCATGGTGAAGACTCAGGCTCATGATGAAGACTCAGGATCATGGTGGAGACATGGTGAAGACTCACACTCATGGTGGAGACATGGTGAAGACTCATGCTCATGATGAAGACTCAGGCTCATGGTGAAAACTCAGGCTCATGATGAAGACGTGATGAAGACTCAGGCTCATGGTGAAGACTCATGTTCATGGTGAAGACTCATGCTCATGGTGAAGACTCAGGCTCATGATGAAGACTCAGGCTCATGATGAAGACATGGTGGAGACTCAGGCTCATGATGATGACTCAGGCTCATGATGAAGACATGATGAAGACTCAGGCTCATGGTGAAGACTTGATGAAGACACAGGCTCATGATGAAGACATGATGAAGACTCAGGCTCATGGTGAAGACATGATGAAGACTCGGGCTCATGGTGAAGACTTGATGAAGACCCAGGCTCATGGTGAAGACTCAGGCTCATGGTGAAGACTCAGGCTCATGATGAAGACTCAGGCTCATGATGAAGACATGATGAAGAATCAGGCTCATGGTGAAGACTCAGGCTCATGATGAAGACTCAGGATCATGGTGGAGACATGGTGAAGACTCACACTCATGGTGGAGACATGGTAAAGACTCATGCTCATGATGAAGACTCAGGCTCATGGTGAAAACTCAGGCTCATGATGAAGACGTGATGAAGACTCAGGCTCATGGTGAAGACAAGATGAAGACTCAGGCTCATGGTGAAGACATGATGAAGACTCAGGGTCATGGTGAAGACATGATGAAGACTCAGGCTCATGATGAAGACATGATGAAGACTCAGGCTCATGGTGAAGACGTGATGAAGACTCAGGCTCATGGTGAAGACATGATGAAGACTCAGGCTCATGGTGAAGACATGATGAAGACTCAGGCACAAGGTAGAGACCTGATGAAGACTCAGGCTCATGATGAAGACTCATGCTCATGATGAAGACATGATGAAGACTCAGGCTCATGGTGAAGACATGATGAAGACTCAGGCTCATGGTGGAGACATGATGAAGACTCAGGCACAAGGTAGAGACCTGATGAAGACTCAGGCTCATGATGAAGACTCATGCTCATGATGAAGACATGATGAAGACTCAGGCTCATGGTGAAGACTCAGGCTCATGATGAAGACTCTTGGTGAAGACTTGATGAAGACTCAGGCTCATGATGAAGACATGATGGAGACTCAGGCTCATGATGATGACTCAGGCTCATGATGAAGACATGATGAAGACTCAGGCTCATGGTGAAGACTTGATGAAGACACAGGCTCATGATGAAGACATGATGAAGACTCAGGCTCATGGTGAAGACATGATGAAGACTCGGGCTCATGGTGAAGACTTGATGAAGACCCAGGCTCATGGTGAAGACTCAGGCTCATGGTGAAGACTCAGGCTCATGATGAAGACTCAGGCTCATGATGAAGACATGATGAAGAATCAGGCTCATGGTGAAGACTCAGGCTCATGATGAAGACTCAGGATCATGGTGGAGACATGGTGAAGACTCACACTCATGGTGGAGACATGGTAAAGACTCATGCTCATGATGAAGACTCAGGCTCATGGTGAAAACTCAGGCTCATGATGAAGACGTGATGAAGACTCAGGCTCATGGTGAAGACAAGATGAAGACTCAGGCTCATGGTGAAGACATGATGAAGACTCAGGGTCATGGTGAAGACATGATGAAGACTCAGGCTCATGATGAAGACATGATGAAGACTCAGGCTCATGGTGAAGACGTGATGAAGACTCAGGCTCATGGTGAAGACATGATGAAGACTCAGGCTCATGGTGAAGACATGATGAAGACTCAGGCTCATGATGAAGACATGGTGAAGACTCAGGCTCATGATGAAGACTCAGGCTCATGGTGAAGACTCAGGCTCATGATGAAGACGTGATGAAGACTCAGGCTCATGGTGAAGACTCATGCTCATGGTGAAGACTCAGGCTCATGATGAAGACTCAGGCTCATGATGAACACATGATGAAGACTCAGACTCATGGTGAAGACTTGATGAAGACTCAGGCTCATGATGAAGACATGATGAAGACTCAGGCTCATGGTGAAGACATGATGAAGACTCGGGCTCATGGTGAAGACGTGATGAAGACTTAGGCTCATGGTGAAGACTCAGGCTCATGATGAAGACATGATGAAGACTCAGGCTCATGGTGAAGACTCAGGCTCATGGTGAAGACTCAGGCTCATGATGAAGACTCAGGCTCATGATGAAGACATGATGAGGACTCAGGCTCATGGTGAAGACTTGATGAAGACTCAGGGTGAAGACTTGATGAAGACTCAGGCTCATGATGAAGACATGATGGAGACTCAGGCTCATGATGAAGACTCAGGCTCATGATTATGACGTGATGGAGACTCAGGCTCATGATGAAGACATGATGAAGACTCAGGCTCATGGTGAAGACGTGATGAAGACTCGGGCTCATGGTGAAGACATGATGAAGACTCGGGCTCATGGTGAAGACGTGATGAAGACTCAGGCTCATGGTGAAAACTTGATGAAGACTCAGGCTCATGGTGAAGACATGGTGAAGACTCAGGCTCATGGTGAAGACTCAGGCTCATGATGAAGACGTGATGAAGACTCAGGCTCATGGTGAAGACTCAGGCTCATGATGAAGACTCAGGATCATGGTGGAGACATGGTGAAGACTCACACTCATGGTGGAGACATGGTGAAGACTCATGCTCATGATGAAGACTCAGGCTCATGGTGAAAACTCAGGCTCATGATGAAGACGTGATGAAGACTCAGGCTCATGGTGAAGACTCATGTTCATGGTGAAGACTCATGCTCATGGTGAAGACTCAGGCTCATGATGAAGACTCAGGCTCATGATGAAGACATGGTGGAGACTCAGGCTCATGATGATGACTCAGGCTCATGATGAAGACATGATGAAGACTCAGGCTCATGGTGAAGACTTGATGAAGACACAGGCTCATGATGAAGACATGATGAAGACTCAGGCTCATGGTGAAGACATGATGAAGACTCGGGCTCATGGTGAAGACTTGATGAAGACCCAGGCTCATGGTGAAGACTCAGGCTCATGGTGAAGACTCAGGCTCATGATGAAGACTCAGGCTCATGATGAAGACATGATGAAGAATCAGGCTCATGGTGAAGACTCAGGCTCATGATGAAGACTCAGGATCATGGTGGAGACATGGTGAAGACTCACACTCATGGTGGAGACATGGTAAAGACTCATGCTCATGATGAAGACTCAGGCTCATGGTGAAAACTCAGGCTCATGATGAAGACGTGATGAAGACTCAGGCTCATGGTGAAGACAAGATGAAGACTCAGGCTCATGGTGAAGACATGATGAAGACTCAGGGTCATGGTGAAGACATGATGAAGACTCAGGCTCATGATGAAGACATGATGAAGACTCAGGCTCATGGTGAAGACGTGATGAAGACTCAGGCTCATGGTGAAGACATGATGAAGACTCAGGCTCATGGTGAAGACATGATGAAGACTCAGGCTCATGATGAAGACATGGTGAAGACTCAGGCTCATGATGAAGACTCAGGCTCATGGTGAAGACATGATGAAGACTCAGGCTCATGGTGAAGACTCAGGCTCATGATGAAGACGTGATGAAGACTCAGGCTCATGGTGAAGACTAAGGCTCATGGTGAAGACTCAGGCTCATGATGAAGGCTCAGGCTCATGATGAAGACATGATGAAGACTCAGGCTCATGGTGAAGACTCAGGCTCATGATGAAGACTCAGGATCACGATGGAGACATGGTGAAGACTCAGGCTCATGATGAAGACTCAGGCTCATGATGAAGACGTGATGAAGACTCAGGCTCATGGTGAAGATGTGATGTAGACTCAGGCTCATGATGGAGACTCAGGCTCATGGTGGAGACATGATGAAGACTCAGGCTCAAGGTAGAGACCTGATGAAGACTCAGGCTCATGATGAAGACTCATGCTCATGATGAAGACATGATGAAGACTCAGGCTCATGGTGAAGACTCAGGCTCATGATGAAGACATGATGAAGACTCAGGCTCATGGTGAAGACTTGATGAAGACACAGGCTCATGATGAAGACATGATGAAGACTCAGGCTCATGGTGAAGACATGATGAAGACTCGGGCTCGTGGTGAAGACTTGATGAAGACCCAGGCTCATGGTGAAGACATGATGAAGACTCAAGCTCATGGTGAAGACATGATGAAGACTCAGGCTCATGGTGAAGACATGATGAAGACTCGGGCTCATGGTGAAGACATGATGAAGACTCGGGCTCATGGTGAAGACGTGATGAAGACTCAGGCTCATGGTGAAGACTCAGGCTCATGGTGAAGACATGATGAAGACTCAGGCTCATGGTGAAGACGTGATCAAGACTCAAGCTCATGATGAAGATTCAGGCTCATGGTGAAGACATGATGAAGACTCAGGCTCATGGTGAAGACTTGATGAAGACTCAGGCTCATGATGAAGACATGATGAAGACTCAGGCTCATGGTGAAGACTCAGGCTCATGATGAAGACTCATGGTGAAGACTTGATGAAGACTCAGGCTCATGATGAAGACATGATGGAGACTCAGGCTCATGATGAAGACTCAGGCTCATGATTATGACGTGATGGAGACTCAGGCTCATGATGAAGACATGATGAAGACTCAGGCTCATGGTGAAGACGTGATGAAGACTCGGGCTCATGGTGAAGACATGATGAAGACTCGGGCTCATGGTGAAGACGTGATGAAGACTCAGGCTCATGTTGAAAACTTGATGAAGACTCAGGCTCATGGTGAAGACATGGTGAAGACTCAGGCTCATGGTGAAGACTCAGGCTCATGATGAAGACGTGATGAAGACTCAGGCTCATGGTGAAGACTCAGGCTCATGGTGAAGACTCAGGCTCATGATGAAGACTCAGGCTCATGATGAAGACATGATGAAGAATCAGGCTCATGGTGAAGACTCAGGCTCATGATGAAGACTCAGGATCATGGTGGAGACATGGTGAAGACTCACACTCATGGTGGAGACATGGTGAAGACTCATGCTCATGATGAAGACTCAGGCTCATGGTGAAAACTCAGGCTCATGATGAAGACGTGATGAAGACTCAGGCTCATGGTGAAGACATGATGAAGACTCAGGCTCATGGTGAAGACATGATGAAGACTCAGGGTCATGGTGAAGACATGATGAAGACTCAGGCTCATGATGAAGACATGATGAAGACTCAGGCTCATGGTGAAGACGTGATGAAGACTCGGGCTCATGGTGAAGAAATTATAAGGACTCAGGCTCATGGTGAAGACGTGATGAAGACTCGGGCTCATGGTGAAGACGTGATGAAGACTCGGGCTCATGCTGAAGACATGATGAAGACTCGGGCTCATGGTGAAGACGTGATGAAGACTCAGGCTCATGGTGAAGACTCAGGCTCATGATGAAGACTCAGGCTCATGATGAAGACATGATGAAGACTCAGGCTCATGGTGAAGACTCAGGCTCATGATGAAGACTCAGGATCATGGTGGAGACATGGTGAAGACTCACACTCATGGTGGAGACATGGTGAAGACTCAGGCTCATGATGAAGACTCAGGCTCATGGTGAAAACTCAGGCTCATGATGAAGACGTGATGAAGACTCAGGCTCATGGTGAAGACTCATGCTCATGTTGAAGACTCATGCTCATGGTGAAGACTCAGGCTCATGATGAAGACTCAGGCTCATGATGAAGACATGATGAAGACTCAGGCTCATGGTGAAGACTTGATGAAGACTCAGGCTCATGATGAAAATATGATGAAGACTCAGGCTCATGGTGAAGACATGATGAAGACTTAGGCTCATGGTGAAGACTCAGGCTCATGATGAAGACATGATGAAGACTCAGGCTCATGGTGAAGACTCAGGCTCATTGTGAAGACTCAGGCTCATGATGAAGACTCAGGCTCATGATGAAGACATGATGAAGACTCAGGCTCATGGTGAAGACTTGATGAAGACTCAGGCTCATGGTGAAGACATGATGAAGACTCAGGCTCATGGTGAAGACTCAGGCTCATGATGAAGACGTGATGAAGACTCAGGCTCATGGTGAAGACTCAGGCTCATGGTGAAGACTCAGGCTCATGATGAAGGCTCAGGCTCATGATGAAGACATGATGAAGACTCAGGCTCATGGTGAAGACTCAGGCTCATGATGAAGACTCAGGATCATGATGGAGACATGGTGAAGACTCAGGCTCATGATGAAGACTCAGGCTCATGATGAAGACGTGATGAAGACTCAGGCTCATGGTGAAGATGTGATGAAGACTCAGGCTCATGATGGAGACTCAGGCTCATGGTGGAGACATGATGAAGACTCAGGCACAAGGTAGAGACCTGATGAAGACTCAGGCTCATGATGAAGACTCATGCTCATGATGAAGACATGATGAAGACTCAGGCTCATGGTGAAGACTCAGGCTCATGATGAAGACTCTTGGTGAAGACTTGATGAAGACTCAGGCTCATGATGAAGACATGATGGAGACTCAGGCTCATGATGATGACTCAGGCTCATGATGAAGACATGATGAAGACTCAGGCTCATGGTGAAGACTTGATGAAGACACAGGCTCATGATGAAGACATGATGAAGACTCAGGCTCATGGTGAAGACATGATGAAGACTCGGGCTCATGGTGAAGACTTGATGAAGACCCAGGCTCATGGTGAAGACTCAGGCTCATGGTGAAGACTCAGGCTCATGATGAAGACTCAGGCTCATGATGAAGACATGATGAAGAATCAGGCTCATGGTGAAGACTCAGGCTCATGATGAAGACTCAGGATCATGGTGGAGACATGGTGAAGACTCACACTCATGGTGGAGACATGGTAAAGACTCATGCTCATGATGAAGACTCAGGCTCATGGTGAAAACTCAGGCTCATGATGAAGACGTGATGAAGACTCAGGCTCATGGTGAAGACAAGATGAAGACTCAGGCTCATGGTGAAGACATGATGAAGACTCAGGGTCATGGTGAAGACATGATGAAGACTCAGGCTCATGATGAAGACATGATGAAGACTCAGGCTCATGGTGAAGACGTGATGAAGACTCAGGCTCATGGTGAAGACATGATGAAGACTCAGGCTCATGGTGAAGACATGATGAAGACTCAGGCTCATGATGAAGACATGGTGAAGACTCAGGCTCATGATGAAGACTCAGGCTCATGGTGAAGACTCAGGCTCATGATGAAGACGTGATGAAGACTCAGGCTCATGGTGAAGACTCATGCTCATGGTGAAGACTCAGGCTCATGATGAAGACTCAGGCTCATGATGAACACATGATGAAGACTCAGACTCATGGTGAAGACTTGATGAAGACTCAGGCTCATGATGAAGACATGATGAAGACTCAGGCTCATGGTGAAGACATGATGAAGACTCGGGCTCATGGTGAAGACGTGATGAAGACTTAGGCTCATGGTGAAGACTCAGGCTCATGATGAAGACATGATGAAGACTCAGGCTCATGGTGAAGACTCAGGCTCATGGTGAAGACTCAGGCTCATGATGAAGACTCAGGCTCATGATGAAGACATGATGAGGACTCAGGCTCATGGTGAAGACTTGATGAAGACTCAGGGTGAAGACTTGATGAAGACTCAGGCTCATGATGAAGACATGATGGAGACTCAGGCTCATGATGAAGACTCAGGCTCATGATTATGACGTGATGGAGACTCAGGCTCATGATGAAGACATGATGAAGACTCAGGCTCATGGTGAAGACGTGATGAAGACTCGGGCTCATGGTGAAGACATGATGAAGACTCGGGCTCATGGTGAAGACGTGATGAAGACTCAGGCTCATGGTGAAAACTTGATGAAGACTCAGGCTCATGGTGAAGACATGGTGAAGACTCAGGCTCATGGTGAAGACTCAGGCTCATGATGAAGACGTGATGAAGACTCAGGCTCATGGTGAAGACTCAGGCTCATGATGAAGACTCAGGATCATGGTGGAGACATGGTGAAGACTCACACTCATGGTGGAGACATGGTGAAGACTCATGCTCATGATGAAGACTCAGGCTCATGGTGAAAACTCAGGCTCATGATGAAGACGTGATGAAAACTCAGGCTCATGGTGAAGACTCATGTTCATGGTGAAGACTCATGCTCATGGTGAAGACTCAGGCTCATGATGAAGACTCAGGCTCATGATGAAGACATGATGGAGACTCAGGCTCATGATGATGACTCAGGCTCATGATGAAGACATGATGAAGACTCAGGCTCATGGTGAAGACTTGATGAAGACACAGGCTCATGATGAAGACATGATGAAGACTCAGGCTCATGGTGAAGACATGATGAAGACTCGGGCTCATGGTGAAGACTTGATGAAGACCCAGGCTCATGGTGAAGACTCAGGCTCATGGTGAAGACTCAGGCTCATGATGAAGACTCAGGCTCATGATGAAGACATGATGAAGAATCAGGCTCATGGTGAAGACTCAGGCTCATGATGAAGACTCAGGATCATGGTGGAGACATGGTGAAGACTCACACTCATGGTGGAGACATGGTAAAGACTCATGCTCATGATGAAGACTCAGGCTCATGGTGAAAACTCAGGCTCATGATGAAGACGTGATGAAGACTCAGGCTCATGGTGAAGACAAGATGAAGACTCAGGCTCATGGTGAAGACATGATGAAGACTCAGGGTCATGGTGAAGACATGATGAAGACTCAGGCTCATGATGAAGACATGATGAAGACTCAGGCTCATGGTGAAAACTTGATGAAGACTCAGGCTCATGGTGAAGACATGGTGAAGACTCAGGCTCATGGTGAAGACTCAGGCTCATGATGAAGACGTGATGAAGACTCAGGCTCATGGTGAAGACTCAGGCTCATGGTGAAGACTCAGGCTCATGATGAAGACTCAGGCTCATGATGAAGACATGATGAAGAATCAGGCTCATGGTGAAGACTCAGGCTCATGATGAAGACTCAGGATCATGGTGGAGACATGGTGAAGACTCACACTCATGGTGGAGACATGGTGAAGACTCATGCTCATGATGAAGACTCAGGCTCATGGTGAAAACTCAGGCTCATGATGAAGACGTGATGAAGACTCAGGCTCATGGTGAAGACATGATGAAGACTCAGGCTCATGGTGAAGACATGATGAAGACTCAGGGTCATGGTGAAGACATGATGAAGACTCAGGCTCATGATGAAGACATGATGAAGACTCAGGCTCATGGTGAAGACGTGATGAAGACTCGGGCTCATGGTGAAGAAATTATAAGGACTCAGGCTCATGGTGAAGACGTGATGAAGACTCGGGCTCATGGTGAAGACGTGATGAAGACTCGGGCTCATGGTGAAGACATGATGAAGACTCGGGCTCATGGTGAAGACGTGATGAAGACTCAGGCTCATGGTGAAGACTCAGGCTCATGGTGAAGACTCAGGCTCATGATGAAGACTCAGGCTCATGATGAAGAAATGATGAAGACTCAGGCTCATGGTGAAGACTCAGGCTCATGATGAAGACTCAGGATCATGGTGGAGACATGGTGAAGACTCACACTCATGGTGGAGACATGGTGAAGACTCAGGCTCATGATGAAGACTCAGGCTCATGGTGAAAACTCAGGCTCATGATGAAGACGTGATGAAGACTCAGGCTCATGGTGAAGACTCATGCTCATGTTGAAGACTCATGCTCATGGTGAAGACTCAGGCTCATGATGAAGACTCAGGCTCATGATGAAGACATGATGAAGACTCAGGCTCATGGTGAAGACTTGATGAAGACTCAGGCTCATGATGAAAATATGATGAAGACTCAGGCTCATGGTGAAGACATGATGAAGACTTAGGCTCATGGTGAAGACTCAGGCTCATGATAAAGACATGATGAAGACTCAGGCTCATGGTGAAGACTCAGGCTCATTGTGAAGACTCAGGCTCATGGTGAAGACATGATGAAGACTCAGGCTCATGGTGAAGACTCAGGCTCATGATGAAGACGTGATGAAGACTCAGGCTCATGGTGAAGACTCAGGCTCATGGTGAAGACTCAGGCTCATGATGAAGGCTCAGGCTCATGATGAAGACATGATGAAGACTCAGGCTCATGGTGAAGACTCAGGCTCATGATGAAGACTCAGGATCATGATGGAGACATGGTGAAGACTCAGGCTCATGGTGAAGACTCAGGCTCATGATGAAGACGTGATGAAGACTCAGGCTCATGGTGAAGATGTGATGAAGACTCAGGCTCATGATGGAGACTCAGGCTCATGGTGGAGACATGATGAAGACTCAGGCACAAGGTAGAGACCTGATGAAGACTCAGGCTCATGATGAAGACTCATGCTCATGATGAAGACATGATGAAGACTCAGGCTCATGGTGAAGACTCAGGCTCATGATGAAGACTCTTGGTGAAGACTTGATGAAGACTCAGGCTCATGATGAAGACATGATGGAGACTCAGGCTCATGATGATGACTCAGGCTCATGATGAAGACATGATGAAGACTCAGGCTCATGGTGAAGACTTGATGAAGACACAGGCTCATGATGAAGACATGATGAAGACTCAGGCTCATGGTGAAGACATGATGAAGACTCGGGCTCATGGTGAAGACTTGATGAAGACCCAGGCTCATGGTGAAGACTCAGGCTCATGGTGAAGACTCAGGCTCATGATGAAGACTCAGGCTCATGATGAAGACATGATGAAGAATCAGGCTCATGGTGAAGACTCAGGCTCATGATGAAGACTCAGGATCATGGTGGAGACATGGTGAAGACTCACACTCATGGTGGAGACATGGTAAAGACTCATGCTCATGATGAAGACTCAGGCTCATGGTGAAAACTCAGGCTCATGATGAAGACGTGATGAAGACTCAGGCTCATGGTGAAGACATGATGAAGACTCAGGCTCATGGTGAAGACATGATGAAGACTCAGGCTCATGGTGAAGACATGGTGAAGACTCAGGCTCATGGTGAAGACTCAGGCTCATGATGAAGACGTGATGAAGACTCAGGCTCATGGTGAAGACTCAGGCTCATGGTAAAGACTCAGGCTCATGATGAAGACTCAGGCTCATGATGAAGACATGATGAAGACTCAGGCTCATGGTGAAGACGTGATGAAGACTCAGGCTCATGGTGAAGACATGATGAAGACTCAGGCTCATGGTGAAGACATGATGAAGACTCAGGCTCATGATGAAGACATGGTGAAGACTCAGGCTCATGATGAAGACTCAGGCTCATGGTGAAGACTCAGGCTCATGATGAAGACGTGATGAAGACTCAGGCTCATGGTGAAGACTCATGCTCATGGTGAAGACTCAGGCTCATGATGAAGACTCAGGCTCATGATGAACACATGATGAAGACTCAGACTCATGGTGAAGACTTGATGAAGACTCAGGCTCATGATGAAGACATGATGAAGACTCAGGCTCATGGTGAAGACATGATGAAGACTCGGGCTCATGGTGAAGACGTGATGAAGACTTAGGCTCATGGTGAAGACTCAGGCTCATGATGAAGACATGATGAAGACTCAGGCTCATGGTGAAGACTCAGGCTCATGGTGAAGACTCAGGCTCATGATGAAGACTCATGCTCATGATGAAGACATGATGAAGACTCAGGCTCATGGTGAAGACTCAGGCTCATGATGAAGACATGATGAAGACTCAGGCTCATGGTGAAGACTTGATGAAGACACAGGCTCATGATGAAGACATGATGAAGACTCAGGCTCATGGTGAAGACATGATGAAGACTCGGGCTCGTGGTGAAGACTTGATGAAGACCCAGGCTCATGGTGAAGACATGATGAAGACTCAAGCTCATGGTGAAGACATGATGAAGACTCGGGCTCATGGTGAAGACATGATGAAGACTCGGGCTCATGGTGAAGACGTGATGAAGACTCAGGCTCATGGTGAAGACTCAGGCTCATGGTGAAGACATGATGAAGACTCAGGCTCATGGTGAAGACGTGATCAAGACTCAAGCTCATGATGAAGATTCAGGCTCATGGTGAAGACATGATGAAGACTCAGGCTCATGGTGAAGACTTGATGAAGACTCAGGCTCATGATGAAGACATGATGAAGACTCAGGCTCATGGTGAAGACTCAGGCTCATGATGAAGACTCATGGTGAAGACTTGATGAAGACTCAGGCTCATGATGAAGACATGATGGAGACTCAGGCTCATGATGAAGACTCAGGCTCATGATTATGACGTGATGGAGACTCAGGCTCATGATGAAGACATGATGAAGACTCAGGCTCATGGTGAAGACGTGATGAAGACTCGGGCTCATGGTGAAGACATGATGAAGACTCGGGCTCATGGTGAAGACGTGATGAAGACTCAGGCTCATGGTGAAAACTTGATGAAGACTCAGGCTCATGGTGAAGACATGGTGAAGACTCAGGCTCATGGTGAAGACTCAGGCTCATGATGAAGACGTGATGAAGACTCAGGCTCATGGTGAAGACTCAGGCTCATGGTAAAGACTCAGGCTCATGATGAAGACTCAGGCTCATGATGAAGACATGATGAAGAATCAGGCTCATGGTGAAGACTCAGGCTCATGATGAAGACTCAGGATCATGGTGGAGACATGGTGAAGACTCACACTCATGGTGGAGACATGGTGAAGACTCATGCTCATGATGAAGACTCAGGCTCATGGTGAAAACTCAGGCTCATGATGAAGATGTGATGAAGACTCAGGCTCATGGTGAAGACATGATGAAGACTCAGGCTCATGGTGAAGACATGATGAAGACTCAGGGTCATGGTGAAGACATGATGAAGACTCAGGCTCATGATGAAGACATGATGAAGACTCAGGCTCATGGTGAATACGTGATGAAGACTCGGGCTCATGGTGAAGAAATTATAAGGACTCAGGCTCATGGTGAAGACGTGATGAAGAGTCGGGCTCATGATGAAGACGTGATGAAGACTCGGGCTCATGGTGAAGACATGATGAAGACTCGGGCTCATGGTGAAGACGTGATGAAGACTCATGCTCATGGTGAAGACTCAGGCTCATGATGAAGACTCAGGCTCATGATGAAAACATGATGAAGACTCAGGCTCATGGTGAAGGCTTGATGAAGACTCAGGCTCAAGATGAAGACATGATGAAGACTACGGCTCATGGTGAAGACATGATGAAGACTCGGGCTCATGGTGAAGACGTGATGAAGACTTAGGCTCATGGTGAAGACTCAGGCTCATGATGAAGACATGATGAAGACTCAGGCTCATGGTGAAGACTCAGGCTCATGGTGAAGACTCAGGCTCATGATGAAGACTCAGGCTCATGATGAAGACATGATGAGGACTCAGGCTCATGGTGAAGACTTGATGAAGACTCAGGCTCATGGTGAAGATATGATGAAGACTCAGGCTCATGGTGAAGACTCAGGCTCATGATGAAGACGTGATGAAGACTCAGGCTCATGGTGAAGACTCAGGCTCATGGTGAAGACTCAGGCTCATGATGAAGACTCAGGCTCATGATGAAGACATGATAAAGACTCAGGCTCATGGTGAAGACTCAGGCTCATGATGAAGACTCAGGATCATGGTGGAGACATGGTGAAGACTCACACTCATGGTGGAGACATGGTGAAGACTCAGGCTCATGATGAAGACTCAGGCTCATGGTGAAAACTCAGGCTCATGATGAAGACGTGATGGAGACTCAGGCTCATGGTGGAGACATGATGAAGACTCAGGCTCAAGGTAGAGACCTGATGAAGACTCAGGCTCATGATGAAGACTCATGCTCATGATGAAGACATGATGAAGACTCAGGCTCATGGTGAAGACTCAGGCTCATGATGAAGACATGATGAAGACTCAGGCTCATGGTGAAGACTTGATGAAGACACAGGCTCATGATGAAGACATGATGAAGACTCAGGCTCATGGTGAAGACATGATGAAGACTCGGGCTCGTGGTGAAGACTTGATGAAGACCCAGGCTCATGGTGAAGACATGATGAAGACTCAAGCTCATGGTGAAGACATGATGAAGACTCGGGCTCATGGTGAAGACATGATGAAGACTCGGGCTCATGGTGAAGACGTGATGAAGACTCAGGCTCATGGTGAAGACTCAGGCTCATGGTGAAGACATGATGAAGACTCAGGCTCATGGTGAAGACGTGATCAAGACTCAAGCTCATGATGAAGATTCAGGCTCATGGTGAAGACATGATGAAGACTCAGGCTCATGGTGAAGACTTGATGAAGACTCAGGCTCATGATGAAGACATGATGAAGACTCAGGCTCATGGTGAAGACTCAGGCTCATGATGAAGACTCATGGTGAAGACTTGATGAAGACTCAGGCTCATGATGAAGACATGATGGAGACTCAGGCTCATGATGAAGACTCAGGCTCATGATTATGACGTGATGGAGACTCAGGCTCATGATGAAGACATGATGAAGACTCAGGCTCATGGTGAAGACGTGATGAAGACTCGGGCTCATGGTGAAGACATGATGAAGACTCGGGCTCATGGTGAAGACGTGATGAAGACTCAGGCTCATGGTGAAAACTTGATGAAGACTCAGGCTCATGGTGAAGACATGGTGAAGACTCAGGCTCATGGTGAAGACTCAGGCTCATGATGAAGACGTGATGAAGACTCGGGCTCATGGTGAAGACGTGATGAAGACTCAGGCTCATGGTGAAGACTCAGGCTCATGGTGAAGACATGATGAAGACTCAGGCTCATGGTGAAGACGTGATCAAGACTCAAGCTCATGATGAAGATTCAGGCTCATGGTGAAGACATGATGAAGACTCAGGCTCATGGTGAAGACTTGATGAAGACTCAGGCTCATGATGAAGACATGATGAAGACTCAGGCTCATGGTGAAGACTCAGGCTCATGATGAAGACTCATGGTGAAGACTTGATGAAGACTCAGGCTCATGATGAAGACATGATGGAGACTCAGGCTCATGATGAAGACTCAGGCTCATGATTATGACGTGATGGAGACTCAGGCTCATGATGAAGACATGATGAAGACTCAGGCTCATGGTGAAGACGTGATGAAGACTCGGGCTCATGGTGAAGACATGATGAAGACTCGGGCTCATGGTGAAGACGTGATGAAGACTCAGGCTCATGGTGAAAACTTGATGAAGACTCAGGCTCATGGTGAAGACATGGTGAAGACTCAGGCTCATGGTGAAGACTCAGGCTCATGATGAAGACGTGATGAAGACTCAGGCTCATGGTGAAGACTCAGGCTCATGGTAAAGACTCAGGCTCATGATGAAGACTCAGGCTCATGATGAAGACATGATGAAGAATCAGGCTCATGGTGAAGACTCAGGCTCATGATGAAGACTCAGGATCATGGTGGAGACATGGTGAAGACTCACACT
Source organism: Notothenia rossii (assembly GCF_949606895.1). Taxonomy (NCBI): domain Eukaryota; kingdom Metazoa; phylum Chordata; class Actinopteri; order Perciformes; family Nototheniidae; genus Notothenia; species Notothenia rossii. The sequence goes on along the minus strand of NC_136901.1, from coordinate 46,468,402 downwards.
CATGGTGGAGACATGGTGAAGACTCATGCTCATGATGAAGACTCAGGCTCATGGTGAAAACTCAGGCTCATGATGAAGATGTGATGAAGACTCAGGCTCATGGTGAAGACATGATGAAGACTCAGGCTCATGGTGAAGACATGATGAAGACTCAGGGTCATGGTGAAGACATGATGAAGACTCAGGCTCATGATGAAGACATGATGAAGACTCAGGCTCATGGTGAATACGTGATGAAGACTCGGGCTCATGGTGAAGAAATTATAAGGACTCAGGCTCATGGTGAAGACGTGATGAAGAGTCGGGCTCATGGTGAAGACGTGATGAAGACTCGGGCTCATGGTGAAGACATGATGAAGACTCGGGCTCATGGTGAAGACGTGATGAAGACTCAGGCTCATGGTGAAGACTCAGGCTCATGATGAAGACTCAGGCTCATGATGAAGACTAAGGCTCATGGTAGAGACGTGATGAAGACTCAGGCTCATGCTGGAGACATGGTGAAGACTCACACTCAAGGTGGAGACATGGTGAAGACTCAGGCTCATGATGAAGACTCAGGCTCATGGTGAAGACTCAGGCTCATGATGAAGACGTGATGAAGACTCAGGCTCATGGTGAAGACTCATGCTCATGGTGAAGACTCAGGCTCATGATGAAGACTCAGGCTCATGATGAACACATGATGAAGACTCAGGCTCATGGTGAAGGCTTGATGAAGACTCAGGCTCAAGATGAAGACATGATGAAGACTACGGCTCATGGTGAAGACATGATGAAGACTCGGGCTCATGGTGAAGACGTGATGAAGACTTAGGCTCATGGTGAAGACTCAGGCTCATGATGAAGACATGATGAAGACTCAGGCTCATGGTGAAGACTCAGGCTCATGGTGAAGACTCAGGCTCATGATGAAGACTCAGGCTCATGATGAAGACATGATGAGGACTCAGGCTCATGGTGAAGACTTGATGAAGACTCAGGCTCATGGTGAAGACATGATGAAGACTCAGGCTCATGGTGAAGACTCAGGCTCATGATGAAGACGTGATGAAGACTCAGGCTCATGGTGAAGACTCAGGCTCATGGTGAAGACTCAGGCTCATGATGAAGACTCAGGCTCATGATGAAGACATGATAAAGACTCAGGCTCATGGTGAAGACTCAGGCTCATGATGAAGACTCAGGATCATGGTGGAGACATGGTGAAGACTCACACTCATGGTGGAGACATGGTGAAGACTCAGGCTCATGATGAAGACTCAGGCTCATGGTGAAAACTCAGGCTCATGATGAAGACGTGATGGAGACTCAGGCTCATGGTGAAGACTCATGCTCATGGTGAAGACTCATGCTCATGGTGAAGAATCAGGCTCATGATGAAGACTCAGGCTCATGATGAAGACATGATGAAGACTCAGGCTCATGGTGAAGACATGATGAAGACTTAGGCTCATGGTGAAGACTCAGGCTCATGATGAAGACATGATGAAGACTCAGGCTCATGGTGAAGACTCAGGCTCATTGTGAAGACTCAGGCTCATGATGAAGACTCAGGCTCATGATGAAGACATGATGAAGACTCAGGCTCATGGTGAAGACTTGATGAAGACTCAGGCTCATGGTGAAGACATGATGAAGACTCAGGCTCATGGTGAAGACTCAGGCTCATGATGAAGACGTGATGAAGACTCAGGCTCATGGTGAAGACTCAGGCTCATGGTGAAGACTCAGGCTCATGATGAAGGCTCAGGCTCATGATGAAGACATGATGAAGACTCAGGCTCATGGTGAAGACTCAGGCTCATGATGAAGACTCAGGATCATGATGGAGACATGGTGTAGACTCAGGCTCATGATGAAGACTCAGGCTCATGATGAAGACGTGATGAAGACTCAGGCTCATGGTGAAGATGTGATGAAGACTCAGGCTCATGGTGAAGACTCAGGCTCATGGTGAAGACTCAGGCTCATGATGAAGACTCAGGCTCATGATGAAGACATGATAAAGACTCAGGCTCATGGTGAAGACTCAGGCTCATGATGAAGACTCAGGATCATGGTGGAGACATGGTGAAGACTCACACTCATGGTGGAGACATGGTGAAGACTCAGGCTCATGATGAAGACTCAGGCTCATGGTGAAAACTCAGGCTCATGATGAAGACGTGATGGAGACTCAGGCTCATGGTGGAGACATGATGAAGACTCAGGCTCAAGGTAGAGACCTGATGAAGACTCAGGCTCATGATGAAGACTCATGCTCATGATGAAGACATGATGAAGACTCAGGCTCATGGTGAAGACTCAGGCTCATGATGAAGACATGATGAAGACTCAGGCTCATGGTGAAGACTTGATGAAGACACAGGCTCATGATGAAGACATGATGAAGACTCAGGCTCATGGTGAAGACATGATGAAGACTCGGGCTCGTGGTGAAGACTTGATGAAGACCCAGGCTCATGGTGAAGACATGATGAAGACTCAAGCTCATGGTGAAGACATGATGAAGACTCGGGCTCATGGTGAAGACATGATGAAGACTCGGGCTCATGGTGAAGACGTGATGAAGACTCAGGCTCATGGTGAAGACTCAGGCTCATGGTGAAGACATGATGAAGACTCAGGCTCATGGTGAAGACGTGATCAAGACTCAAGCTCATGATGAAGATTCAGGCTCATGGTGAAGACATGATGAAGACTCAGGCTCATGGTGAAGACTTGATGAAGACTCAGGCTCATGATGAAGACATGATGAAGACTCAGGCTCATGGTGAAGACTCAGGCTCATGATGAAGACTCATGGTGAAGACTTGATGAAGACTCAGGCTCATGATGAAGACATGATGGAGACTCAGGCTCATGATGAAGACTCAGGCTCATGATTATGACGTGATGGAGACTCAGGCTCATGATGAAGACATGATGAAGACTCAGGCTCATGGTGAAGACGTGATGAAGACTCGGGCTCATGGTGAAGACATGATGAAGACTCGGGCTCATGGTGAAGACGTGATGAAGACTCAGGCTCATGGTGAAAACTTGATGAAGACTCAGGCTCATGGTGAAGACATGGTGAAGACTCAGGCTCATGGTGAAGACTCAGGCTCATGATGAAGACGTGATGAAGACTCAGGCTCATGGTGAAGACTCAGGCTCATGGTAAAGACTCAGGCTCATGATGAAGACTCAGGCTCATGATGAAGACATGATGAAGAATCAGGCTCATGGTGAAGACTCAGGCTCATGATGAAGACTCAGGATCATGGTGGAGACATGGTGAAGACTCACACTCATGGTGGAGACATGGTGAAGACTCATGCTCATGATGAAGACTCAGGCTCATGGTGAAAACTCAGGCTCATGATGAAGATGTGATGAAGACTCAGGCTCATGGTGAAGACATGATGAAGACTCAGGCTCATGGTGAAGACATGATGAAGACTCAGGGTCATGGTGAAGACATGATGAAGACTCAGGCTCATGATGAAGACATGATGAAGACTCAGGCTCATGGTGAATACGTGATGAAGACTCGGGCTCATGGTGAAGAAATTATAAGGACTCAGGCTCATGGTGAAGACGTGATGAAGAGTCGGGCTCATGGTGAAGACGTGATGAAGACTCGGGCTCATGGTGAAGACATGATGAAGACTCGGGCTCATGGTGAAGACGTGATGAAGACTCAGGCTCATGGTGAAGACTCAGGCTCATGATGAAGACTCAGGCTCATGATGAAGACTAAGGCTCATGGTAGAGACGTGATGAAGACTCAGGCTCATGCTGGAGACATGGTGAAGACTCACACTCAAGGTGGAGACATGGTGAAGACTCAGGCTCATGATGAAGACTCAGGCTCATTGTGAAGACTCAGGCTCATGATGAAGACGTGATGAAGACTCAGGCTCATGGTGAAGACTCATGCTCATGGTGAAGACTCAGGCTCATGATGAAGACTCAGGCTCATGATGAACACATGATGAAGACTCAGGCTCATGGTGAAGGCTTGATGAAGACTCAGGCTCAAGATGAAGACATGATGAAGACTACGGCTCATGGTGAAGACATGATGAAGACTCGGGCTCATGGTGAAGACGTGATGAAGACTTAGGCTCATGGTGAAGACTCAGGCTCATGATGAAGACATGATGAAGACTCAGGCTCATGGTGAAGACTCAGGCTCATGGTGAAGACTCAGGCTCATGATGAAGACTCAGGCTCATGATGAAGACATGATGAGGACTCAGGCTCATGGTGAAGACTTGATGAAGACTCAGGCTCATGGTGAAGACATGATGAAGACTCAGGCTCATGGTGAAGACTCAGGCTCATGATGAAGACGTGATGAAGACTCAGGCTCATGGTGAAGACTCAGGCTCATGGTGAAGACTCAGGCTCATGATGAAGACTCAGGCTCATGATGAAGACATGATAAAGACTCAGGCTCATGGTGAAGACTCAGGCTCATGATGAAGACTCAGGATCATGGTGGAGACATGGTGAAGACTCACACTCATGGTGGAGACATGGTGAAGACTCAGGCTCATGATGAAGACTCAGGCTCATGGTGAAAACTCAGGCTCATGATGAAGACGTGATGGAGACTCAGGCTCATGGTGAAGACTCATGCTCATGGTGAAGACTCATGCTCATGGTGAAGAATCAGGCTCATGATGAAGACTCAGGCTCATGATGAAGACATGATGAAGACTCAGGCTCATGGTGAAGACATGATGAAGACTTAGGCTCATGGTGAAGACTCAGGCTCATGATGAAGACATGATGAAGACTCAGGCTCATGGTGAAGACTCAGGCTCATTGTGAAGACTCAGGCTCATGATGAAGACTCAGGCTCATGATGAAGACATGATGAAGACTCAGGCTCATGGTGAAGACTTGATGAAGACTCAGGCTCATGGTGAAGACATGATGAAGACTCAGGCTCATGGTGAAGACTCTGGCTCATGATGAAGACGTGATGAAGACTCAGGCTCATGGTGAAGACTCAGGCTCATGGTGAAGACTCAGGCTCATGATGAAGGCTCAGGCTCATGATGAAGACATGATGAAGACTCAGGCTCATGGTGAAGACTCAGGCTCATGATGAAGACTCAGGATCATGATGGAGACATGGTGTAGACTCAGGCTCATGATGAAGACTCAGGCTCATGATGAAGACGTGATGAAGACTCAGGCTCATGGTGAAGATGTGATGAAGACTCAGGCTCATGATGGAGACTCAGGCTCATGGTGGAGACATGATGAAGACTCAGGCACAAGGTAGAGACCTGATGAAGACTCAGGCTCATGATGAAGACTCATGCTCATGATGAAGACATGATGAAGACTCAGGCTCATGGTGAAGACTCAGGCTCATGATGAAGACTCTTGGTGAAGACTTGATGAAGACTCAGGCTCATGATGAAGACATGATGGAGACTCAGGCTCATGATGATGACTCAGGCTCATGATGAAGACATGATGAAGACTCAGGCTCATGGTGAAGACTTGATGAAGACACAGGCTCATGATGAAGACGTGATGAAGACTCAGGCTCATGGTGAAGACATGATGAAGACTCGGGCTCATGGTGAAGACTTGATGAAGACCCAGGCTCATGGTGAAGACATGATGAAGACTCAAGCTCATGGTGAAGACATGATGAAGACTCAGGCTCATGGTGAAGACATGATGAAGACTCGGGCTCATGGTGAAGACATGATGAAGACTCGGGCTCATGGTGAAGACGTGATGAAGACTCAGGCTCATGGTGAAGACTCAGGCTCATGGTGAAGACATGATGAAGACTAAGGCTCATGGTGAAGACGTGATCAAGACTCAAGCTCATGATGAAGATTCAGGCTCATGGTGAAGACATGATGAAGACTCAGGCTCATGGTGAAGACTTGATGAAGACTCAGGCTCATGATGAAGACATGATGAAGACTCAGGCTCATGGTGAAGACTCAGGCTCATGATGAAGTCTCATGGTGAAGACTTGATGAAGACTCAGGCTCATGATGAAGACATGATGGAGACTCAGGCTCATGATGAAGACTCAGGCTCATGATTATGACGTGATGAAGACTCAGGCTCATGATGAAGACATGATGAAGACTCAGGCTCATGGTGAAGACGTGATGAAGACTCTGGCTCATGGTGAAGACATGATGAAGACTCGGGCTCATGGTGAAGACGTGATGAAGACTCAGGCTCATGGTGAAAACTCAGGCTCATGGTGAAGACATGATGAAGACTCAGGCTCATGGTGAAGACGTGATGAAGACTCGGGCTCATGGTGAATAAATGATGAAGACTCGGGCTCATGGTGAAGACGTGATGAAGACTCAGGCTCAGGATGAAGACTCAGGCTCATGATGAAGACGTGATGAAGACTCAGGCTCATGATGAAGACATGATGAAGACTCAGGCTCATGGTGAAGACTCAGGCTCATGATGAAGACGTGATGAAGACTCAGGCTCATGGTGAAGACTCATGCTCATGGTGAAGACTCAGGCTCATGATGAAGACTCAGGCTCATGATGAACACATGATGAAGACTCAGGCTCATGGTGAAGGCTTGATGAAGACTCAGGCTCAATATGAAGACATGATGAAGACTACGGCTCATGGTGAAGACATGATGAAGACTCGGGCTCATGGTGAAGACGTGATGAAGACTTAGGCTCATGGTGAAGACTCAGGCTCATGATGAAGACATGATGAAGACTCAGGCTCATGGTGAAGACTCAGGCTCATGGTGAAGACTCAGGCTCATGATGAAGACTCAGGCTCATGATGAAGACATGATGAGGACTCAGGCTCATGGTGAAGACTTGATGAAGACTCAGGCTCATGGTGAAGACATGATGAAGACTCAGGCTCATGGTGAAGACTCAGGCTCATGATGAAGACGTGATGAAGACTCAGGCTCATGGTGAAGACTCAGGCTCATGGTGAAGACTCAGGCTCATGATGAAGACTCAGGCTCATGATGAAGACATGATAAAGACTCAGGCTCATGGTGAAGACTCAGGCTCATGATGAAGACTCAGGATCATGGTGGAGACATGGTGAAGACTCACACTCATGGTGGAGACATGGTGAAGACTCAGGCTCATGATGAAGACTCAGGCTCATGGTGAAAACTCAGGCTCATGATGAAGACGTGATGGAGACTCAGGCTCATGGTGAAGACTCATGCTCATGGTGAAGACTCATGCTCATGGTGAAGAATCAGGCTCATGATGAAGACTCAGGCTCATGATGAAGACATGATGAAGACTCAGGCTCATGGTGAAGACTTGATGAAGACTCAGGCTCATGATGAAAACATGATGAAGACTCAGGCTCATGGTGAAGACATGATGAAGACTTAGGCTCATGGTGAAGACTCAGGCTCATGATGAAGACATGATGAAGACTCAGGCTCATGGTGAAGACTCAGGCTCATTGTGAAGACTCAGGCTCATGATGAAGACTCAGGCTCATGATGAAGACATGATGAAGACTCAGGCTCATGGTGAAGACTTGATGAAGACTCAGGCTCATGGTGAAGACATGATGAAGACTCAGGCTCATGGTGAAGACTCAGGCTCATGATGAAGACGTGATGAAGACTCAGGCTCATGGTGAAGACTCAGGCTCATGGTGAAGACTCAGGCTCATGATGAAGGCTCAGGCTCATGATGAAGACATGATGAAGACTCAGGCTCATGGTGAAGACTCAGGCTCATGATGAAGACTCAGGATCATGATGGAGACATGGTGTAGACTCAGGCTCATGATGAAGACTCAGGCTCATGATGAAGACGTGATGAAGACTCAGGCTCATGGTGAAGATGTGATGAAGACTCAGGCTCATGATGGAGACTCAGGCTCATGGTGGAGACATGATGAAGACTCAGGCACAAGGTAGAGACCTGATGAAGACTCAGGCTCATGATGAAGACTCATGCTCATGATGAAGACATGATGAAGACTCAGGCTCATGGTGAAGACTCAGGCTCATGATGAAGACTCTTGGTGAAGACTTGATGAAGACTCAGGCTCATGATGAAGACATGATGGAGACTCAGGCTCATGATGATGACTCAGGCTCATGATGAAGACATGATGAAGACTCGGGCTCATGGTGAAGACATGATGAAGACTCGGGCTCATGGTGAAGACGTGATGAAGACTCAGGCTCATGGTGAAGACATGATGAAGACTCGGGCTCATGGTGAAGACTTGATGAAGACCCAGGCTCATGGTGAAGACATGATGAAGACTCAAGCTCATGGTGAAGACATGATGAAGACTCAGGCTCATGGTGAAGACATGATGAAGACTCGGGCTCATGGTGAAGACATGATGAAGACTCGGGCTCATGGTGAAGACGTGATGAAGACTCAGGCTCATGGTGAAGACTCAGGCTCATGGTGAAGACATGATGAAGACTAAGGCTCATGGTGAAGACGTGATCAAGACTCAAGCTCATGATGAAGATTCAGGCTCATGGTGAAGACATGATGAAGACTCAGGCTCATGGTGAAGACTTGATGAAGACTCAGGCTCATGATGAAGACATGATGAAGACTCAGGCTCATGGTGAAGACTCAGGCTCATGATGAAGTCTCATGGTGAAGACTTGATGAAGACTCAGGCTCATGATGAAGACATGATGGAGACTCAGGCTCATGATGAAGACTCAGGCTCATGATTATGACGTGATGAAGACTCAGGCTCATGATGAAGACATGATGAAGACTCAGGCTCATGGTGAAGACGTGATGAAGACTCTGGCTCATGGTGAAGACATGATGAAGACTCGGGCTCATGGTGAAGACGTGATGAAGACTCAGGCTCATGGTGAAAACTCAGGCTCATGGTGAAGACATGATGAAGACTCAGGCTCATGGTGAAGACGTGATGAAGACTCGGGCTCATGGTGAATAAATGATGAAGACTCGGGCTCATGGTGAAGACGTGATGAAGACTCAGGCTCAGGATGAAGACTCAGGCTCATGATGAAGACGTGATGAAGACTCAGGCTCATGATGAAGACATGATGAAGACTCAGGCTCATGGTGAAGACTCAGGCTCATGATGAAGACGTGATGAAGACTCAGGCTCATGGTGAAGACTCATGCTCATGGTGAAGACTCAGGCTCATGATGAACACATGATGAAGACTCAGGCTCATGGTGAAGGCTTGATGAAGACTCAGGCTCAATATGAAGACATGATGAAGACTACGGCTCATGGTGAAGACATGATGAAGACTCGGGCTCATGGTGAAGACGTGATGAAGACTTAGGCTCATGGTGAAGACTCAGGCTCATGATGAAGACATGATGAAGACTCAGGCTCATGGTGAAGACTCAGGCTCATGGTGAAGACTCAGGCTCATGATGAAGACTCAGGCTCATGATGAAGACATGATGAGGACTCAGGCTCATGGTGAAGACTTGATGAAGACTCAGGCTCATGGTGAAGACATGATGAAGACTCAGGCTCATGGTGAAGACTCAGGCTCATGATGAAGACGTGATGAAGACTCAGGCTCATGGTGAAGACTCAGGCTCATGGTGAAGACTCAGGCTCATGATGAAGACTCAGGCTCATGATGAAGACATGATAAAGACTCAGGCTCATGGTGAAGACTCAGGCTCATGATGAAGACTCAGGATCATGGTGGAGACATGGTGAAGACTCACACTCATGGTGGAGACATGGTGAAGACTCAGGCTCATGATGAAGACTCAGGCTCATGGTGAAAACTCAGGCTCATGATGAAGACGTGATGGAGACTCAGGCTCATGGTGAAGACTCATGCTCATGGTGAAGACTCATGCTCATGGTGAAGAATCAGGCTCATGATGAAGACTCAGGCTCATGATGAAGACATGATGAAGACTCAGGCTCATGGTGAAGACTTGATGAAGACTCAGGCTCATGATGAAAACATGATGAAGACTCAGGCTCATGGTGAAGACATGATGAAGACTTAGGCTCATGGTGAAGACTCAGGTTCATGATGAAGACATGATGAAGACTCAGGCTCATGGTGAAGACTCAGGCTCATTGTGAAGACTCAGGCTCATGATGAAGACTCAGGCTCATGATGAAGACATGATGAAGACTCAGGCTCATGGTGAAGACTTGATGAAGACTCAGGCTCATGGTGAAGACATGATGAAGACTCAGGCTCATGGTGAAGACTCAGGCTCATGGTGAAGACTCAGGCTCATGATGAAGGCTCAGGCTCATGATGAAGACATGATGAAGACTCAGGCTCATGGTGAAGACTCAGGCTCATGATGAAGACTCAGGATCATGATGGAGACATGGTGTAGACTCAGGCTCATGATGAAGACTCAGGCTCATGATGAAGACGTGATGAAGACTCAGGCTCATGGTGAAGATGTGATGAAGACTCAGGCTCATGATGGAGACTCAGGCTCATGGTGGAGACATGATGAAGACTCAGGCACAAGGTAGAGACCTGATGAAGACTCAGGCTCATGATGAAGACTCATGCTCATGATGAAGACATGATGAAGACTCAGGCTCATGGTGAAGACTCAGGCTCATGATGAAGACTCTTGGTGAAGACTTGATGAAGACTCAGGCTCATGATGAAGACATGATGGAGACTCAGGCTCATGATGATGACTCAGGCTCATGATGAAGACATGATGAAGACTCAGGCTCATGGTGAAGACTTGATGAAGACACAGGCTCATGATGAAGACATGATGAAGACTCAGGCTCATGGTGAAGACATGATGAAGACTCGGGCTCATGGTGAAGACTTGATGAAGACCCAGGCTCATGGTGAAGACATGATGAAGACTCAAGCTCATGGTGAAGACATGATGAAGACTCAGGCTCATGGTGAAGACATGATGAAGACTCGGGCTCATGGTGAAGACATGATGAAGACTCGGGCTCATGGTGAAGACGTGATGAAGACTCAGGCTCATGGTGAAGACTCAGGCTCATGGTGAAGACATGATGAAGACTAAGGCTCATGGTGAAGACGTGATCAAGACTCAAGCTCATGATGAAGATTCAGGCTCATGGTGAAGACATGATGAAGACTCAGACTCATGGTGAAGACTTGATGAAGACTCAGGCTCATGATGAAGACATGATGAAGACTCAGGCTCATGGTGAAGACTCAGGCTCATGATGAAGTCTCATGGTGAAGACTTGATGAAGACTCAGGCTCATGATGAAGACATGATGGAGACTCAGGCTCATGATGAAGACTCAGGCTCATGATTATGACGTGATGAAGACTCAGGCTCATGATGAAGACATGATGAAGACTCAGGCTCATGGTGAAGACGTGATGAAGACTCTGGCTCATGGTGAAGACATGATGAAGACTCGGGCTCATGGTGAAGACGTGATGAAGACTCAGGCTCATGGTGAAAACTCAGGCTCATGGTGAAGACATGATGAAGACTCAGGCTCATGGTGAAGACGTGATGAAGACTCGGGCTCATGGTGAATAAATGATGAAGACTCGGGCTCATGGTGAAGACGTGATGAAGACTCAGGCTCAGGATGAAGACTCAGGCTCATGATGAAGACGTGATGAAGACTCAGGCTCATGATGAAGACATGATGAAGACTCAGGCTCATGGTGAAGATGTGATGAAGACTCGGGCTAATGGTGAAGACATCATGAAGACTCAGGCTCATGGTGAAAACGTGATCAAGACTCAGGCTCATGATGAAGATTCAGGCTCATGGTGAAGACATGATGAAGACTCAGGCTCATGGTGAAGACTTGATGAAGACTCAGGCTCATGATGAAGAAACAATGAAGACTCAGGCTCATGGTGAAGACTCAGGCTCATGATTAAGACTCATGGTGAAGACTTGATGAAGACTCAGGCTCATGGTGAAGACTCATGCTCATGGTGAAGACTCAGGCTCATGATGAAGACTCAGGCTCATGATGAACACATGATGAAGACTCAGGCTCATGGTGAAGGCTTGATGAAGACTCAGGCTCAAGATGAAGACATGATGAAGACTACGGCTCATGGTGAAGACATGATGAAGACTCGGGCTCATGGTGAAGACGTGATGAAGACTTAGGCTCATGGTGAAGACTCAGGCTCATGATGAAGACATGATGAAGACTCAGGCTCATGGTGAAGACTCAGGCTCATGGTGAAGACTCAGGCTCATGATGAAGACTCAGGCTCATGATGAAGACATGATGAGGACTCAGGCTCATGGTGAAGACTTGATGAAGACTCAGGCTCATGGTGAAGACATGATGAAGACTCAGGCTCATGGTGAAGACTCAGGCTCATGATGAAGACGTGATGAAGACTCAGGCTCATGGTGAAGACTCAGGCTCATGGTGAAGACTCAGGCTCATGATGAAGACTCAGGCTCATGATGAAGACATGATAAAGACTCAGGCTCATGGTGAAGACTCAGGCTCATGATGAAGACTCAGGATCATGGTGGAGACATGGTGAAGACTCACACTCATGGTGGAGACATGGTGAAGACTCAGGCTCATGATGAAGACTCAGGCTCATGGTGAAGACTCAGGCTCATGATGAAGACATGATGAAGACTCAGGCTCATGGTGAAGACTTGATGAAGACACAGGCTCATGATGAAGACATGATGAAGACTCAGGCTCATGGTGAAGACATGATGAAGACTCGGGCTCGTGGTGAAGACTTGATGAAGACCCAGGCTCATGGTGAAGACATGATGAAGACTCAAGCTCATGGTGAAGACATGATGAAGACTCGGGCTCATGGTGAAGACATGATGAAGACTCGGGCTCATGGTGAAGACGTGATGAAGACTCAGGCTCATGGTGAAGACTCAGGCTCATGGTGAAGACATGATGAAGACTCAGGCTCATGGTGAAGACGTGATCAAGACTCAAGCTCATGATGAAGATTCAGGCTCATGGTGAAGACATGATGAAGACTCAGGCTCATGGTGAAGACTTGATGAAGACTCAGGCTCATGATGAAGACATGATGAAGACTCAGGCTCATGGTGAAGACTCAGGCTCATGATGAAGACTCATGGTGAAGACTTGATGAAGACTCAGGCTCATGATGAAGACATGATGGAGACTCAGGCTCATGATGAAGACTCAGGCTCATGATTATGACGTGATGGAGACTCAGGCTCATGATGAAGACATGATGAAGACTCAGGCTCATGGTGAAGACGTGATGAAGACTCGGGCTCATGGTGAAGACATGATGAAGACTCGGGCTCATGGTGAAGACGTGATGAAGACTCAGGCTCATGGTGAAAACTTGATGAAGACTCAGGCTCATGGTGAAGACATGGTGAAGACTCAGGCTCATGGTGAAGACTCAGGCTCATGATGAAGACGTGATGAAGACTCAGGCTCATGGTGAAGACTCAGGCTCATGGTAAAGACTCAGGCTCATGATGAAGACTCAGGCTCATGATGAAGACATGATGAAGAATCAGGCTCATGGTGAAGACTCAGGCTCATGATGAAGACTCAGGATCATGGTGGAGACATGGTGAAGACTCACACTCATGGTGGAGACATGGTGAAGACTCATGCTCATGATGAAGACTCAGGCTCATGGTGAAAACTCAGGCTCATGATGAAGATGTGATGAAGACTCAGGCTCATGGTGAAGACATGATGAAGACTCAGGCTCATGGTGAAGACATGATGAAGACTCAGGGTCATGGTGAAGACATGATGAAGACTCAGGCTCATGATGAAGACATGATGAAGACTCAGGCTCATGGTGAATACGTGATGAAGACTCGGGCTCATGGTGAAGAAATTATAAGGACTCAGGCTCATGGTGAAGACGTGATGAAGAGTCGGGCTCATGGTGAAGACGTGATGAAGACTCGGGCTCATGGTGAAGACATGATGAAGACTCGGGCTCATGGTGAAGACGTGATGAAGACTCAGGCTCATGGTGAAGACTCAGGCTCATGATGAAGACTCAGGCTCATGATGAAGACTAAGGCTCATGGTAGAGACGTGATGAAGACTCAGGCTCATGCTGGAGACATGGTGAAGACTCACACTCAAGGTGGAGACATGGTGAAGACTCAGGCTCATGATGAAGACTCAGGCTCATGGTGAAGACTCAGGCTCATGATGAAGACGTGATGAAGACTCAGGCTCATGGTGAAGACTCATGCTCATGGTGAAGACTCAGGCTCATGATGAAGACTCAGGCTCATGATGAACACATGATGAAGACTCAGGCTCATGGTGAAGGCTTGATGAAGACTCAGGCTCAAGATGAAGACATGATGAAGACTACGGCTCATGGTGAAGACATGATGAAGACTCGGGCTCATGGTGAAGACGTGATGAAGACTTAGGCTCATGGTGAAGACTCAGGCTCATGATGAAGACATGATGAAGACTCAGGCTCATGGTGAAGACTCAGGCTCATGGTGAAGACTCAGGCTCATGATGAAGACTCAGGCTCATGATGAAGACATGATGAGGACTCAGGCTCATGGTGAAGACTTGATGAAGACTCAGGCTCATGGTGAAGACATGATGAAGACTCAGGCTCATGGTGAAGACTCAGGCTCATGATGAAGACGTGATGAAGACTCAGGCTCATGGTGAAGACTCAGGCTCATGGTGAAGACTCAGGCTCATGATGAAGACTCAGGCTCATGATGAAGACATGATAAAGACTCAGGCTCATGGTGAAGACTCAGGCTCATGATGAAGACTCAGGATCATGGTGGAGACATGGTGAAGACTCACACTCATGGTGGAGACATGGTGAAGACTCAGGCTCATGATGAAGACTCAGGCTCATGGTGAAAACTCAGGCTCATGATGAAGACGTGATGGAGACTCAGGCTCATGGTGAAGACTCATGCTCATGGTGAAGACTCATGCTCATGGTGAAGAATCAGGCTCATGATGAAGACTCAGGCTCATGATGAAGACATGATGAAGACTCAGGCTCCTGGTGAAGACTTGATGAAGACTCAGGCTCATGATGAAAACATGATGAAGACTCAGGCTCATGGTGAAGACATGATGAAGACTTAGGCTCATGGTGAAGACTCAGGCTCATGATGAAGACATGATGAAGACTCAGGCTCATGGTGAAGACTCAGGCTCATTGTGAAGACTCAGGCTCATGATGAAGACTCAGGCTCATGATGAAGACATGATGAAGACTCAGGCTCATGGTGAAGACTTGATGAAGACTCAGGCTCATGGTGAAGACATGATGAAGACTCAGGCTCATGGTGAAGACTCAGGCTCATGATGAAGACGTGATGAAGACTCAGGCTCATGGTGAAGACTCAGGCTCATGGTGAAGACTCAGGCTCATGATGAAGGCTCAGGCTCATGATGAAGACATGATGAAGACTCAGGCTCATGGTGAAGACTCAGGCTCATGATGAAGACTCAGGATCATGATGGAGACATGGTGTAGACTCAGGCTCATGATGAAGACTCAGGCTCATGATGAAGACGTGATGAAGACTCAGGCTCATGGTGAAGATGTGATGAAGACTCAGGCTCATGATGGAGACTCAGGCTCATGGTGGAGACATGATGAAGACTCAGGCTCATGGTGAAGACTTGATGAAGACACAGGCTCATGATGAAGACATGATGAAGACTCAGGCTCATGGTGAAGACTCAGGCTCATGATGAAGACTCTTGGTGAAGACTTGATGAAGACTCAGGCTCATGATGAAGACATGATGGAGACTCAGGCTCATGATGATGACTCAGGCTCATGATGAAGACATGATGAAGACTCAGGCTCATGGTGAAGACTTGATGAAGACACAGGCTCATGATGAAGACATGATGAAGACTCAGGCTCATGGTGAAGACATGATGAAGACTCGGGCTCATGGTGAAGACTTGATGAAGACCCAGGCTCATGGTGAAGACATGATGAAGACTCAAGCTCATGGTGAAGACATGATGAAGACTCAGGCTCATGGTGAAGACATGATGAAGACTCGGGCTCATGGTGAAGACATGATGAAGACTCGGGCTCATGGTGAAGACGTGATGAAGACTCAGGCTCATGGTGAAGACTCAGGCTCATGGTGAAGACATGATGAAGACTAAGGCTCATGGTGAAGACGTGATCAAGACTCAAGCTCATGATGAAGATTCAGGCTCATGGTGAAGACATGATGAAGACTCAGGCTCATGGTGAAGACTTGATGAAGACTCAGGCTCATGATGAAGACATGATGAAGACTCAGGCTCATGGTGAAGACTCAGGCTCATGATGAAGTCTCATGGTGAAGACTTGATGAAGACTCAGGCTCATGATGAAGACATGATGGAGACTCAGGCTCATGATGAAGACTCAGGCTCATGATTATGACGTGATGAAGACTCAGGCTCATGATGAAGACATGATGAAGACTCAGGCTCATGGTGAAGACGTGATGAAGACTCTGGCTCATGGTGAAGACATGATGAAGACTCGGGCTCATGGTGAAGACGTGATGAAGACTCAGGCTCATGGTGAAAACTCAGGCTCATGGTGAAGACATGATGAAGACTCAGGCTCATGGTGAAGACGTGATGAAGACTCGGGCTCATGGTGAATAAATGATGAAGACTCGGGCTCATGGTGAAGACGTGATGAAGACTCAGGCTCAGGATGAAGACTCAGGCTCATGATGAAGACGTGATGAAGACTCAGGCTCATGATGAAGACATGATGAAGACTCAGGCTCATGGTGAAGATGTGATGAAGACTCGGGCTAATGGTGAAGACATGATGAAGACTCAGGCTCATGGTGAAAACGTGATCAAGACTCAGGCTCATGATGAAGATTCAGGCTCATGGTGAAGACATGATGAAGACTCAGGCTCATGGTGAAGACTTGATGAAGACTCAGGCTCATGATGAAGAAACAATGAAGACTCAGGCTCATGGTGAAGACTCAGGCTCATGATGAAGACATGATGGAGACTCAGGCTCATGATGAAGACTCAGGCTCATGATTATGACGTGATGAAGACTCAGGCTCATGATGAAGACATGATGAAGACTCAGGCTCATGGTGAAGACGTGATGAAGACTCTGGCTCATGGTGAAGACATGATGAAGACTCGGGCTCATGGTGAAGACGTGATGAAGACTCAGGCTCATGGTGAAAACTCAGGCTCATGGTGAAGACATGATGAAGACTCAGGCTCATGGTGAAGACGTGATGAAGACTCGGGCTCATGGTGAATAAATGATGAAGACTCGGGCTCATGGTGAAGACGTGATGAAGACTCAGGCTCAGGATGAAGACTCAGGCTCATGATGAAGACGTGATGAAGACTCAGGCTCATGATGAAGACATGATGAAGACTCAGGCTCATGGTGAAGATGTGATGAAGACTCGGGCTAATGGTGAAGACATCATGAAGACTCAGGCTCATGGTGAAAACGTGATCAAGACTCAGGCTCATGATGAAGATTCAGGCTCATGGTGAAGACATGATGAAGACTCAGGCTCATGGTGAAGACTTGATGAAGACTCAGGCTCATGATGAAGAAACAATGAAGACTCAGGCTCATGGTGAAGACTCAGGCTCATGATTAAGACTCATGGTGAAGACTTGATGAAGACTCAGGCTCATGGTGAAGACTCATGCTCATGGTGAAGACTCAGGCTCATGATGAAGACTCAGGCTCATGATGAACACATGATGAAGACTCAGGCTCATGGTGAAGGCTTGATGAAGACTCAGGCTCAAGATGAAGACATGATGAAGACTACGGCTCATGGTGAAGACATGATGAAGACTCGGGCTCATGGTGAAGACGTGATGAAGACTTAGGCTCATGGTGAAGACTCAGGCTCATGATGAAGACATGATGAAGACTCAGGCTCATGGTGAAGACTCAGGCTCATGGTGAAGACTCAGGCTCATGATGAAGACTCAGGCTCATGATGAAGACATGATGAGGACTCAGGCTCATGGTGAAGACTTGATGAAGACTCAGGCTCATGGTGAAGACATGATGAAGACTCAGGCTCATGGTGAAGACTCAGGCTCATGATGAAGACGTGATGAAGACTCAGGCTCATGGTGAAGACTCAGGCTCATGGTGAAGACTCAGGCTCATGATGAAGACTCAGGCTCATGATGAAGACATGATAAAGACTCAGGCTCATGGTGAAGACTCAGGCTCATGATGAAGACTCAGGATCATGGTGGAGACATGGTGAAGACTCACACTCATGGTGGAGACATGGTGAAGACTCAGGCTCATGATGAAGACTCAGGCTCATGGTGAAGACTCAGGCTCATGATGAAGACATGATGAAGACTCAGGCTCATGGTGAAGACTTGATGAAGACACAGGCTCATGATGAAGACATGATGAAGACTCAGGCTCATGGTGAAGACATGATGAAGACTCGGGCTCGTGGTGAAGACTTGATGAAGACCCAGGCTCATGGTGAAGACATGATGAAGACTCAAGCTCATGGTGAAGACATGATGAAGACTCGGGCTCATGGTGAAGACATGATGAAGACTCGGGCTCATGGTGAAGACGTGATGAAGACTCAGGCTCATGGTGAAGACTCAGGCTCATGGTGAAGACATGATGAAGACTCAGGCTCATGGTGAAGACGTGATCAAGACTCAAGCTCATGATGAAGATTCAGGCTCATGGTGAAGACATGATGAAGACTCAGGCTCATGGTGAAGACTTGATGAAGACTCAGGCTCATGATGAAGACATGATGAAGACTCAGGCTCATGGTGAAGACTCAGGCTCATGATGAAGACTCATGGTGAAGACTTGATGAAGACTCAGGCTCATGATGAAGACATGATGGAGACTCAGGCTCATGATGAAGACTCAGGCTCATGATTATGACGTGATGGAGACTCAGGCTCATGATGAAGACATGATGAAGACTCAGGCTCATGGTGAAGACGTGATGAAGACTCGGGCTCATGGTGAAGACATGATGAAGACTCGGGCTCATGGTGAAGACGTGATGAAGACTCAGGCTCATGGTGAAAACTTGATGAAGACTCAGGCTCATGGTGAAGACATGGTGAAGACTCAGGCTCATGGTGAAGACTCAGGCTCATGATGAAGACGTGATGAAGACTCAGGCTCATGGTGAAGACTCAGGCTCATGGTAAAGACTCAGGCTCATGATGAAGACTCAGGCTCATGATGAAGACATGATGAAGAATCAGGCTCATGGTGAAGACTCAGGCTCATGATGAAGACTCAGGATCATGGTGGAGACATGGTGAAGACTCACACTCATGGTGGAGACATGGTGAAGACTCATGCTCATGATGAAGACTCAGGCTCATGGTGAAAACTCAGGCTCATGATGAAGATGTGATGAAGACTCAGGCTCATGGTGAAGACATGATGAAGACTCAGGCTCATGGTGAAGACATGATGAAGACTCAGGGTCATGGTGAAGACATGATGAAGACTCAGGCTCATGATGAAGACATGATGAAGACTCAGGCTCATGGTGAATACGTGATGAAGACTCGGGCTCATGGTGAAGAAATTATAAGGACTCAGGCTCATGGTGAAGACGTGATGAAGAGTCGGGCTCATGGTGAAGACGTGATGAAGACTCGGGCTCATGGTGAAGACATGATGAAGACTCGGGCTCATGGTGAAGACGTGATGAAGACTCAGGCTCATGGTGAAGACTCAGGCTCATGATGAAGACTCAGGCTCATGATGAAGACTAAGGCTCATGGTAGAGACGTGATGAAGACTCAGGCTCATGCTGGAGACATGGTGAAGACTCACACTCAAGGTGGAGACATGGTGAAGACTCAGGCTCATGATGAAGACTCAGGCTCATGGTGAAGACTCAGGCTCATGATGAAGACGTGATGAAGACTCAGGCTCATGGTGAAGACTCATGCTCATGGTGAAGACTCAGGCTCATGATGAAGACTCAGGCTCATGATGAACACATGATGAAGACTCAGGCTCATGGTGAAGGCTTGATGAAGACTCAGGCTCAAGATGAAGACATGATGAAGACTACGGCTCATGGTGAAGACATGATGAAGACTCGGGCTCATGGTGAAGACGTGATGAAGACTTAGGCTCATGGTGAAGACTCAGGCTCATGATGAAGACATGATGAAGACTCAGGCTCATGGTGAAGACTCAGGCTCATGGTGAAGACTCAGGCTCATGATGAAGACTCAGGCTCATGATGAAGACATGATGAGGACTCAGGCTCATGGTGAAGACTTGATGAAGACTCAGGCTCATGGTGAAGACATGATGAAGACTCAGGCTCATGGTGAAGACTCAGGCTCATGATGAAGACGTGATGAAGACTCAGGCTCATGGTGAAGACTCAGGCTCATGGTGAAGACTCAGGCTCATGATGAAGACTCAGGCTCATGATGAAGACATGATAAAGACTCAGGCTCATGGTGAAGACTCAGGCTCATGATGAAGACTCAGGATCATGGTGGAGACATGGTGAAGACTCACACTCATGGTGGAGACATGGTGAAGACTCAGGCTCATGATGAAGACTCAGGCTCATGGTGAAAACTCAGGCTCATGATGAAGACGTGATGGAGACTCAGGCTCATGGTGAAGACTCATGCTCATGGTGAAGACTCATGCTCATGGTGAAGAATCAGGCTCATGATGAAGACTCAGGCTCATGATGAAGACATGATGAAGACTCAGGCTCCTGGTGAAGACTTGATGAAGACTCAGGCTCATGATGAAAACATGATGAAGACTCAGGCTCATGGTGAAGACATGATGAAGACTTAGGCTCATGGTGAAGACTCAGGCTCATGATGAAGACATGATGAAGACTCAGGCTCATGGTGAAGACTCAGGCTCATTGTGAAGACTCAGGCTCATGATGAAGACTCAGGCTCATGATGAAGACATGATGAAGACTCAGGCTCATGGTGAAGACTTGATGAAGACTCAGGCTCATGGTGAAGACATGATGAAGACTCAGGCTCATGGTGAAGACTCAGGCTCATGATGAAGACGTGATGAAGACTCAGGCTCATGGTGAAGACTCAGGCTCATGGTGAAGACTCAGGCTCATGATGAAGGCTCAGGCTCATGATGAAGACATGATGAAGACTCAGGCTCATGGTGAAGACTCAGGCTCATGATGAAGACTCAGGATCATGATGGAGACATGGTGTAGACTCAGGCTCATGATGAAGACTCAGGCTCATGATGAAGACGTGATGAAGACTCAGGCTCATGGTGAAGATGTGATGAAGACTCAGGCTCATGATGGAGACTCAGGCTCATGGTGGAGACATGATGAAGACTCAGGCTCATGGTGAAGACTTGATGAAGACACAGGCTCATGATGAAGACATGATGAAGACTCAGGCTCATGGTGAAGACTCAGGCTCATGATGAAGACTCTTGGTGAAGACTTGATGAAGACTCAGGCTCATGATGAAGACATGATGGAGACTCAGGCTCATGATGATGACTCAGGCTCATGATGAAGACATGATGAAGACTCAGGCTCATGGTGAAGACTTGATGAAGACACAGGCTCATGATGAAGACATGATGAAGACTCAGGCTCATGGTGAAGACATGATGAAGACTCGGGCTCATGGTGAAGACTTGATGAAGACCCAGGCTCATGGTGAAGACATGATGAAGACTCAAGCTCATGGTGAAGACATGATGAAGACTCAGGCTCATGGTGAAGACATGATGAAGACTCGGGCTCATGGTGAAGACATGATGAAGACTCGGGCTCATGGTGAAGACGTGATGAAGACTCAGGCTCATGGTGAAGACTCAGGCTCATGGTGAAGACATGATGAAGACTAAGGCTCATGGTGAAGACGTGATCAAGACTCAAGCTCATGATGAAGATTCAGGCTCATGGTGAAGACATGATGAAGACTCAGGCTCATGGTGAAGACTTGATGAAGACTCAGGCTCATGATGAAGACATGATGAAGACTCAGGCTCATGGTGAAGACTCAGGCTCATGATGAAGTCTCATGGTGAAGACTTGATGAAGACTCAGGCTCATGATGAAGACATGATGGAGACTCAGGCTCATGATGAAGACTCAGGCTCATGATTATGACGTGATGAAGACTCAGGCTCATGATGAAGACATGATGAAGACTCAGGCTCATGGTGAAGACGTGATGAAGACTCTGGCTCATGGTGAAGACATGATGAAGACTCGGGCTCATGGTGAAGACGTGATGAAGACTCAGGCTCATGGTGAAAACTCAGGCTCATGGTGAAGACATGATGAAGACTCAGGCTCATGGTGAAGACGTGATGAAGACTCGGGCTCATGGTGAATAAATGATGAAGACTCGGGCTCATGGTGAAGACGTGATGAAGACTCAGGCTCAGGATGAAGACTCAGGCTCATGATGAAGACGTGATGAAGACTCAGGCTCATGATGAAGACATGATGAAGACTCAGGCTCATGGTGAAGATGTGATGAAGACTCGGGCTAATGGTGAAGACATGATGAAGACTCAGGCTCATGGTGAAAACGTGATCAAGACTCAGGCTCATGATGAAGATTCAGGCTCATGGTGAAGACATGATGAAGACTCAGGCTCATGGTGAAGACTTGATGAAGACTCAGGCTCATGATGAAGAAACAATGAAGACTCAGGCTCATGGTGAAGACTCAGGCTCATGATTAAGACTCATGGTGAAGACTTGATGAAGACTCAGGCTCATGATGAAGACATGATGGAGACTCAGGCTCATGATTATGACTCAGGCTCATGATGAAGACATGATGAAGACTCAGGCTCATGGTGAAGACTCAGGCTCATTGTGAAGACTCAGGCTCATGATGAAGACTCAGGCTCATGATGAAGACATGATGAAGACTCAGGCTCATGGTGAAGACTTGATGAAGACTCAGGCTCATGGTGAAGACATGATGAAGACTCAGGCTCATGGTGAAGACTCAGGCTCATGATGAAGACGTGATGAAGACTCAGGCTCATGGTGAAGACTCAGGCTCATGGTGAAGACTCAGGCTCATGATGAAGGCTCAGGCTCATGATGAAGACATGATGAAGACTCAGGCTCATGGTGAAGACTCAGGCTCATGATGAAGACTCAGGATCATGATGGAGACATGGTGTAGACTCAGGCTCATGATGAAGACTCAGGCTCATGATGAAGACGTGATGAAGACTCAGGCTCATGGTGAAGATGTGATGAAGACTCAGGCTCATGATGGAGACTCAGGCTCATGGTGGAGACATGATGAAGACTCAGGCTCATGGTGAAGACTTGATGAAGACACAGGCTCATGATGAAGACATGATGAAGACTCAGGCTCATGGTGAAGACTCAGGCTCATGATGAAGACTCTTGGTGAAGACTTGATGAAGACTCAGGCTCATGATGAAGACATGATGGAGACTCAGGCTCATGATGATGACTCAGGCTCATGATGAAGACATGATGAAGACTCAGGCTCATGGTGAAGACTTGATGAAGACACAGGCTCATGATGAAGACATGATGAAGACTCAGGCTCATGGTGAAGACATGATGAAGACTCGGGCTCATGGTGAAGACTTGATGAAGACCCAGGCTCATGGTGAAGACATGATGAAGACTCAAGCTCATGGTGAAGACATGATGAAGACTCAGGCTCATGGTGAAGACATGATGAAGACTCGGGCTCATGGTGAAGACATGATGAAGACTCGGGCTCATGGTGAAGACGTGATGAAGACTCAGGCTCATGGTGAAGACTCAGGCTCATGGTGAAGACATGATGAAGACTAAGGCTCATGGTGAAGACGTGATCAAGACTCAAGCTCATGATGAAGATTCAGGCTCATGGTGAAGACATGATGAAGACTCAGGCTCATGGTGAAGACTTGATGAAGACTCAGGCTCATGATGAAGACATGATGAAGACTCAGGCTCATGGTGAAGACTCAGGCTCATGATGAAGTCTCATGGTGAAGACTTGATGAAGACTCAGGCTCATGATGAAGACATGATGGAGACTCAGGCTCATGATGAAGACTCAGGCTCATGATTATGACGTGATGAAGACTCAGGCTCATGATGAAGACATGATGAAGACTCAGGCTCATGGTGAAGACGTGATGAAGACTCTGGCTCATGGTGAAGACATGATGAAGACTCGGGCTCATGGTGAAGACGTGATGAAGACTCAGGCTCATGGTGAAAACTCAGGCTCATGGTGAAGACATGATGAAGACTCAGGCTCATGGTGAAGACGTGATGAAGACTCGGGCTCATGGTGAATAAATGATGAAGACTCGGGCTCATGGTGAAGACGTGATGAAGACTCAGGCTCAGGATGAAGACTCAGGCTCATGATGAAGACGTGATGAAGACTCAGGCTCATGATGAAGACATGATGAAGACTCAGGCTCATGGTGAAGATGTGATGAAGACTCGGGCTAATGGTGAAGACATGATGAAGACTCAGGCTCATGGTGAAAACGTGATCAAGACTCAGGCTCATGATGAAGATTCAGGCTCATGGTGAAGACATGATGAAGACTCAGGCTCATGGTGAAGACTTGATGAAGACTCAGGCTCATGATGAAGAAACAATGAAGACTCAGGCTCATGGTGAAGACTCAGGCTCATGATTAAGACTCATGGTGAAGACTTGATGAAGACTCAGGCTCATGATGAAGACATGATGGAGACTCAGGCTCATGATTATGACTCAGGCTCATGATGAAGACATTATGAAGACTCAGGCTCATGGTGAAGACTTGATGAAGACTCAGGCTCATGATGAAGACATGATGAAGACTCAGGCTCATGGTGAAGACATGATGAAGACTCGGGCTCATGGTGAAGACTTGATGAAGACCCAGGCTCATGGTGAAGACTTGATGAAGACCCAGGCTCATGGTGAAGATGTGATGAAGACTCGGGCTCATGGTGAAGAAATGATGAAGACTCGGGCTCATGGTGAAGACTTGATGAAGACTCAGGCTCATGATGAAGACATGATGAAGACTCAGGCTCATGGTGAAGACATGATGAAGACTCTGGCTCATTGTGAAGACTTGATGAAGACCCAGGCTCATGGTGAAGACTTGATGAAGACCCAGACTCATGGTGAAGACGTGATGAAGACTCGGGCTCATGGTGAAGAAATGATGAAGACTCGGGCTCATGGTGAAGACGTGATGAAGACTCAGGCTCAGGATGAAGACTCAGGCTCATGATGAAGACGTGATGAAGACTCAGGCTCATGATGAAGACATGATGAAGACTCAGGCTCATGGTGAAGATGTGATGAAGACTCGGGCTAATGGTGAAGACATGATGAAGACTCGGGCTCATGGTGAAGACGTGATGAAGATTCAGGCTCATGGTGAAGACGTGATCAAGACTCAGGCTCATGATGAAGATTCAGGCTCATGGTGAAGACATGATGAAGACTCAGGCTCATGGTGAAGACTTGATGAAGACTCAGGCTCATGATGAAGACATGATGAAGACTCAGGCTCATGGTGAAGAGTCAGGCTCATGATGAAGACTCATGGTGAAGACTTGATGAAGACTAAGGCTCATGATGAAGACATGATGGAGACTCAGGCTCATGATGATGACTCAGGCTCATGATGAAGACATGATGAAGACTCAAGCTCATGGTGAAGACATGATGAAGACCCAGGCTCATGGTGAAGACTTGATGAAGACCCAGGCTCATGGTGAAGACGTGATGAAGACTCAGGCTCATGGTGAAGACTCAGGCTCATGGTGAAGACATGATGAAGACTCAGGCTCATGTTGAAGACGTGATCAAGACTCAGGCCTCATGATGAAGATTCAGGCTCATGGTGAAGACATGATGACGACTCAGGCTCATGATGAAGACATGATGAAGACTCAGGCTCATGGTGAAGACTCAGGCTCACGATGAAGACTCATGGTAGAGACGTGATGAAGACTCAGGCTCATGGTGAAGACTCAGGCTCATGTTGAAGACGTGATGAAGACTCAGGCTCATGGTGAAAACTCAGGCTCATGGTGAAGACTCAGGCTCATGGTGAAGACATGATGAAGACTCAGGGTCGTGGTGAAGACATGAAGAAGACTCAGGCTCATGATGAAGACGTGATGAAGACTCGGGCTCATGGTGAAGACATGATGAAGACTCAGGCTCATGGTGAAGACATGATGAAGACTCAAGGTCATGGTGAAGACATGAATAAGACTCAGGCTCATGATGAAGACATGATGAAGACTCAGACTCATGGTGAAGACGTGATGAAGACTCGGGCTCATGGTGAAGACATGATGAAGACTCAGGCTCATGGTGAAGACATGATGAAGACTCAGGGTCATGTTGAAGACATGAAGAAGACTCAGGCTCATGATGAAGACATGATGAAGACTCAGGCTCATGATGAAGACATGATGAAGACTCAGGCTCATGATGAAGACTCAGGCTCATGATGAAGACTCATGGTGAAGACTTGATGAAGACTCAGGCTCATGATGAAGACATGATGGAGACTCAGGCTCATGATGAAGACTCAGGCTCATGGTGAAGACATAATGAAGACTCAGGCTCATGGTGAAGAAATGATGAAGACTCGGGCTCATGGTGAAGACATGATGAAGACTCAGGCTCATGGTGAAGACATGATGAAGACTCGGGCTCATGGTGAAGACTTGATGAAGACTCAGGCTCATGATGAAGACATGATGGAGACTCAGGCTCATGATGAAGACTCAGGCTCATGATTATGACGTGATGGAGACTCAGGCTCATGATGAAGACATGATGAAGACTCAGGCTCATGGTGAAGACGTGATGAAGACTCGGGCTCATGGTGAAGACATGATGAAGACTCGGGCTCATGGTGAAGACGTGATGAAGACTCAGGCTCATGGTGAAAACTTGATGAAGACTCAGGCTCATGGTGAAGACATGGTGAAGACTCAGGCTCATGGTGAAGACTCAGGCTCATGATGAAGACGTGATGAAGACTCAGGCTCATGGTGAAGACTCAGGCTCATGGTAAAGACTCAGGCTCATGATGAAGACTCAGGCTCATGATGAAGACATGATGAAGAATCAGGCTCATGGTGAAGACTCAGGCTCATGATGAAGACTCAGGATCATGGTGGAGACATGGTGAAGACTCACACTCATGGTGGAGACATGGTGAAGACTCATGCTCATGATGAAGACTCAGGCTCATGGTGAAAACTCAGGCTCATGATGAAGATGTGATGAAGACTCAGGCTCATGGTGAAGACATGATGAAGACTCAGGCTCATGGTGAAGACATGATGAAGACTCAGGGTCATGGTGAAGACATGATGAAGACTCAGGCTCATGATGAAGACATGATGAAGACTCAGGCTCATGGTGAATACGTGATGAAGACTCGGGCTCATGGTGAAGAAATTATAAGGACTCAGGCTCATGGTGAAGACGTGATGAAGAGTCGGGCTCATGGTGAAGACGTGATGAAGACTCGGGCTCATGGTGAAGACATGATGAAGACTCGGGCTCATGGTGAAGACGTGATGAAGACTCAGGCTCATGGTGAAGACTCAGGCTCATGATGAAGACTCAGGCTCATGATGAAGACTAAGGCTCATGGTAGAGACGTGATGAAGACTCAGGCTCATGCTGGAGACATGGTGAAGACTCACACTCAAGGTGGAGACATGGTGAAGACTCAGGCTCATGATGAAGACTCAGGCTCATGGTGAAGACTCAGGCTCATGATGAAGACGTGATGAAGACTCAGGCTCATGGTGAAGACTCATGCTCATGGTGAAGACTCAGGCTCATGATGAAGACTCAGGCTCATGATGAACACATGATGAAGACTCAGGCTCATGGTGAAGGCTTGATGAAGACTCAGGCTCAAGATGAAGACATGATGAAGACTACGGCTCATGGTGAAGACATGATGAAGACTCGGGCTCATGGTGAAGACGTGATGAAGACTTAGGCTCATGTTGAAGACTCAGGCTCATGATGAAGACATGATGAAGACTCAGGCTCATGGTGAAGACTCAGGCTCATGGTGAAGACTCAGGCTCATGATGAAGACTCAGGCTCATGATGAAGACATGATGAGGACTCAGGCTCATGGTGAAGACTTGATGAAGACTCAGGCTCATGGTGAAGACATGATGAAGACTCAGGCTCATGGTGAAGACTCAGGCTCATGATGAAGACGTGATGAAGACTCAGGCTCATGGTGAAGACTCAGGCTCATGGTGAAGACTCAGGCTCATGATGAAGACTCAGGCTCATGATGAAGACATGATGAAGACTCAGGCTCATGGTGAAGACTCAGGCTCATGATGAAGACTCAGGATCATGGTGGAGACATGGTGAAGACTCACACTCATGGTGGAGACATGGTGAAGACTCAGGCTCATGATGAAGACTCAGGCTCATGGTGAAAACTCATGCTCATGGTGAAGACTCATGCTCATGGTGAAGAATCAGGCTCATGATGAAGAATCAGGCTCATGATGAAGACGTGATGAAGACTCAGGCTCATGGTGAAGACTCATGCTCATGGTGAAGACTCATGCTCATGGTGAAGAATCAGGCTCATGATGAAGACTCAGGCTCATGATGAAGACATGATGAAGACTCAGGCTCATGGTGAAGACTTGATGAAGACTCAGGCTCATGGTGAAGACATGATGAAGACTTAGGCTCATGGTGAAGACTCAGGCTCATGATGAAGACATGATGAAGACTCAGGCTCATGGTGAAGACTCAGGCTCATTGTGAAGACTCAGGCTCATGATGAAGACTCAGGCTCATGATGAAGACATGATGAAGACTCAGGCTCATGGTGAAGACTTGATGAAGACTCAGGCTCATGGTGAAGACATGATGAAGACTCAGGCTCATGGTGAAGACTCAGGCTCATGATGAAGACGTGATGAAGACTCAGGCTCATGGTGAAGACTCAGGCTCATGGTGAAGACTCAGGCTCATGATGAAGGCTCAGGCTCATGATGAAGACATGATGAAGACTCAGGCTCATGGTGAAGACTCAGGCTCATGATGAAGACTCAGGATCATGATGGAGACATGGTGTAGACTCAGGCTCATGATGAAGACTCAGGCTCATGATGAAGACGTGATGAAGACTCAGGCTCATGGTGAAGATGTGATGAAGACTCAGGCTCATGATGGAGACTCAGGCTCATGGTGGAGACATGATGAAGACTCAGGCACAAGGTAGAGACCTGATGAAGACTCAGGCTCATGATGAAGACTCATGCTCATGATGAAGACATGATGAAGACTCAGGCTCATGGTGAAGACTCAGGCTCATGATGAAGACTCTTGGTGAAGACTTGATGAAGTCTCAGGCTCATGATGAAGACATGATGGAGACTCAGGCTCATGATGATGACTCAGGCTCATGATGAAGACATGATGAAGACTCAGGCTCATGGTGAAGACTTGATGAAGACACAGGCTCATGATGAAGACATGATGAAGACTCAGGCTCATGGTGAAGACATGATGAAGACTCGGGCTCATGGTGAAGACTTGATGAAGACCCAGGCTCATGGTGAAGACATGATGAAGACTCAAGCTCATGGAGAAGACATGATGAAGACTCAGGCTCATGGTGAAGACATGATGAAGACTCGGGCTCATGGTGAAGACATGATGAAGACTCGGGCTCATGGTGAAGACGTGATGAAGACTCAGGCTCATGGTGAAGACTCAGGCTCATGGTGAAGACATGATGAAGACTAAGGCTCATGGTGAAGACGTGATCAAGACTCAAGCTCATGATGAAGATTCAGGCTCATGGTGAAGACACGATGAAGACTCAGGCTCATGGTGAAGACTTGATGAAGACTCAGGCTCATGATGAAGACATGATGAAGACTCAGGCTCATGGTGAAGACTCAGGCTCATGATGAAGTCTCATGGTGAAGACTTGATGAAGACTCAGGCTCATGATGAAGACATGATGGAGACTCAGGCTCATGATGAAGACTCAGGCTCATGATGAAGACTCAGGCTCATGATGAAGACATGATGAAGACTCAGGCTCATGGTGAAGACGTGATGAAGACTCGGGCTCATGGTGAAGACATGATGAAGACTCGGGCTCATGGTGAAGACGTGATGAAGACTCAGGCTCATGGTGAAAACTCAGGCTCATGGTGAAGACATGATGAAGACTCAGGCTCATGGTGAAGACGTGATGAAGACTCGGGCTCATGGTGAATAAATGATGAAGACTCGGGCTCATGGTGAAGACGTGATGAAGACTCAGGCTCAGGATGAAGACTCAGGCTCATGATGAAGACGTGATGAAGACTCAGGCTCATGATGAAGACATGATGAAGACTCAGGCTCATGGTGAAGATGTGATGAAGACTCGGGCTAATGGTGAAGACATGATGAAGACTCAGGCTCATGGTGAAAACGTGATCAAGACTCAGGCTCATGATGAAGATTCAGGCTCATGGTGAAGACATGATGAAGACTCAGGCTCATGGTGAAGACTTGATGAAGACTCAGGCTCATGATGAAGAAACAATGAAGACTCAGGCTCATGGTGAAGACTCAGGCTCATGATTAAGACTCATGGTGAAGACTTGATGAAGACTCAGGCTCATGATGAAGACATGATGGAGACTCAGGCTCATGATTATGACTCAGGCTCATGATGAAGACATTATGAAGACTCAGGCTCATGGTGAAGACTTGATGAAGACTCAGGCTCATGATGAAGACATGATGAAGACTCAGGCTCATGGTGAAGACATGATGAAGACTCGGGCTCATGGTGAAGACTTGATGAAGACCCAGGCTCATGGTGAAGACTTGATGAAGACCCAGGCTCATGGTGAAGATGTGATGAAGACTCGGGCTCATGGTGAAGAAATGATGAAGACTCGGGCTCATGGTGAAGACTTGATGAAGACTCAGGCTCATGATGAAGACATGATGAAGACTCAGGCTCATGGTGAAGACATGATGAAGACTCTGGCTCATTGTGAAGACTTGATGAAGACCCAGGCTCATGGTGAAGACTTGATGAAGACCCAGACTCATGGTGAAGACGTGATGAAGACTCGGGCTCATGGTGAAGAAATGATGAAGACTCGGGCTCATGGTGAAGACGTGATGAAGACTCAGGCTCAGGATGAAGACTCAGGCTCATGATGAAGACGTGATGAAGACTCAGGCTCATGATGAAGACATGATGAAGACTCAGGCTCATGGTGAAGATGTGATGAAGACTCGGGCTAATGGTGAAGACATGATGAAGACTCGGGCTCATGGTGAAGACGTGATGAAGATTCAGGCTCATGGTGAAGACGTGATCAAGACTCAGGCTCATGATGAAGATTCAGGCTCATGGTGAAGACATGATGAAGACTCAGGCTCATGGTGAAGACTTGATGAAGACTCAGGCTCATGATGAAGACATGATGAAGACTCAGGCTCATGGTGAAGAGTCAGGCTCATGATGAAGACTCATGGTGAAGACTTGATGAAGACTAAGGCTCATGATGAAGACATGATGGAGACTCAGGCTCATGATGATGACTCAGGCTCATGATGAAGACATGATGAAGACTCAAGCTCATGGTGAAGACATGATGAAGACCCAGGCTCATGGTGAAGACGTGATGAAGACTCAGGCTCATGGTGAAGACTCAGGCTCATGGTGAAGACATGATGAAGACTCAGGCTCATGTTGAAGACGTGATCAAGACTCAGGCCTCATGATGAAGATTCAGGCTCATGGTGAAGACATGATGAAGACTCAGGCTCATGGTGAAGACTTGATGACGACTCAGGCTCATGATGAAGACATGATGAAGACTCAGGCTCATGGTGAAGACTCAGGCTCACGATGAAGACTCATGGTAGAGACGTGATGAAGACTCAGGCTCATGGTGAAGACTCAGGCTCATGTTGAAGACGTGATGAAGACTCAGGCTCATGGTGAAAACTCAGGCTCATGGTGAAGACTCAGGCTCATGGTGAAGACATGATGAAGACTCAGGGTCATGGTGAAGACATGAAGAAGACTCAGGCTCATGATGAAGACGTGATGAAGACTCGGGCTCATGGTGAAGACATGATGAAGACTCAGGCTCATGGTGAAGACATGATGAAGACTCAGGCTCATGGTGAAGGCTTGATGAAGACTCAGGCTCAAGATGAAGACATGATGAAGACTACGGCTCATGGTGAAGACATGATGAAGACTCGGGCTCATGGTGAAGACGTGATGAAGACTTAGGCTCATGGTGAAGACTCAGGCTCATGATGAAGACATGATGAAGACTCAGGCTCATGGTGAAGACTCAGGCTCATGGTGAAGACTCAGGCTCATGATGAAGACTCAGGCTCATGATGAAGACATGATGAGGACTCAGGCTCATGGTGAAGACTTGATGAAGACTCAGGCTCATGGTGAAGACATGATGAAGACTCAGGCTCATGGTGAAGACTCAGGCTCATGATGAAGACGTGATGAAGACTCAGGCTCATGGTGAAGACTCAGGCTCATGGTGAAGACTCAGGCTCATGATGAAGACTCAGGCTCATGATGAAGACATGATGAAGACTCAGGCTCATGGTGAAGACTCAGGCTCATGATGAAGACTCAGGATCATGGTGGAGACATGGTGAAGACTCACACTCATGGTGGAGAAATGGTGAAGACTCAGGCTCATGATGAAGACTCATGCTCATGGTGAAGACTCATGCTCATGGTGAAGAATCAGGCTCATGATGAAGACTCAGGCTCATGATGAAGACATGATGAAGACTCAGGCTCATGGTGAAGACTTGATGAAGACTCAGGCTCATGATGAAAACATGATGAAGACTCAGGCTCATGGTGAAGACATGATGAAGACTTAGGCTCATGGTGAAGACTCAGGCTCATGATGAAGACATGATGAAGACTCAGGCTCATGGTGAAGACTCAGGCTCATTGTGAAGACTCAGGCTCATGATGAAGACTCAGGCTCATGATGAAGACATGATGAAGACTCAGGCTCATGGTGAAGACTTGATGAAGACTCAGGCTCATGGTGAAGACATGATGAAGACTCAGGCTCATGGTGAAGACTCAGGCTCATGATGAAGACGTGATGAAGACTCAGGCTCATGGTGAAGACTCAGGCTCATGGTGAAGACTCAGGCTCATGATGAAGGCTCAGGCTCATGATGAAGACATGATGAAGACTCAGGCTCATGGTGAAGACTCAGGCTCATGATGAAGACTCAGGATCATGATGGAGACATGGTGTAGACTCAGGCTCATGATGAAGACTCAGGCTCATGATGAAGACGTGATGAAGACTCAGGCTCATGGTGAAGATGTGATGAAGACTCAGGCTCATGATGGAGACTCAGGCTCATGGTGGAGACATGATGAAGACTCAGGCACAAGGTAGAGACCTGATGAAGACTCAGGCTCATGATGAAGACTCATGCTCATGATGAAGACATGATGAAGACTCAGGCTCATGGTGAAGACTCAGGCTCATGATGAAGACTCTTGGTGAAGACTTGATGAAGACTCAGGCTCATGATGAAGACATGATGGAGACTCAGGCTCATGATGATGACTCAGGCTCATGATGAAGACATGATGAAGACTCAGGCTCATGGTGAAGACTTGATGAAGACACAGGCTCATGATGAAGACATGATGAAGACTCAGGCTCATGGTGAAGACATGATGAAGACTCGGGCTCATGGTGAAGACTTGATGAAGACCCAGGCTCATGGTGAAGACATGATGAAGACTCAAGCTCATGGTGAAGACATGATGAAGACTCAGGCTCATGGTGAAGACATGATGAAGACTCGGGCTCATGGTGAAGACATGATGAAGACTCGGGCTCATGGTGAAGACGTGATGAAGACTCAGGCTCATGGTGAAGACTCAGGCTCATGGTAAAGACATGATGAAGACTAAGGCTCATGGTGAAGACGTGATCAAGACTCAAGCTCATGATGAAGATTCAGGCTCATGGTGAAGACATGATGAAGACTCAGGCTCATGGTGAAGACTTGATGAAGACTCAGGCTCATGATGAAGACATGATGAAGACTCAGGCTCATGGTGAAGACTCAGGCTCATGATGAAGTCTCATGGTGAAGACTTGATGAAGACTCAGGCTCATGATGAAGACATGATGGAGACTCAGGCTCATGATGAAGACTCAGGCTCATGATTATGACGTGATGAAGACTCAGG
Organism: Notothenia rossii; assembly: GCF_949606895.1. Taxonomy (NCBI): domain Eukaryota; kingdom Metazoa; phylum Chordata; class Actinopteri; order Perciformes; family Nototheniidae; genus Notothenia; species Notothenia rossii. The sequence goes on along the minus strand of NC_136901.1, from coordinate 46,434,130 downwards.
CTCATGATGAAGACATGATGAAGACTCAGGCTCATGGTGAAGACGTGATGAAGACTCGGGCTCATGGTGAAGACATGATGAAGACTCGGGCTCATGGTGAAGACGTGATGAAGACTCAGGCTCATGGTGAAAACTCAGGCTCATGGTGAAGACATGATGAAGACTCAGGCTCATGGTGAAGACGTGATGAAGACTCGGGCTCATGGTGAATAAATGATGAAGACTCGGGCTCATGGTGAAGACGTGATGAAGACTCAGGCTCAGGATGAAGACTCAGGCTCATGATGAAGACGTGATGAAGACTCAGGCTCATGATGAAGACATGATGAAGACTCAGGCTCATGGTGAAGATGTGATGAAGACTCGGGCTAATGGTGAAGACATGATGAAGACTCAGGCTCATGGTGAAAACGTGATCAAGACTCAGGCTCATGATGAAGATTCAGGCTCATGGTGAAGACATGATGAAGACTCAGGCTCATGGTGAAGACTTGATGAAGACTCAGGCTCATGATGAAGAAACAATGAAGACTCAGGCTCATGGTGAAGACTCAGGCTCATGATTAAGACTCATGGTGAAGACTTGATGAAGACTCAGGCTCATGATGAAGACATGATGGAGACTCAGGCTCATGATTATGACTCAGGCTCATGATGAAGACATTATGAAGACTCAGGCTCATGGTGAAGACTTGATGAAGACTCAGGCTCATGATGAAGACATGATGAAGACTCAGGCTCATGGTGAAGACATGATGAAGACTCGGGCTCATGGTGAAGACTTGATGAAGACCCAGGCTCATGGTGAAGACTTGATGAAGACCCAGGCTCATGGTGAAGATGTGATGAAGACTCGGGCTCATGGTGAAGAAATGATGAAGACTCGGGCTCATGGTGAAGACTTGATGAAGACTCAGGCTCATGATGAAGACATGATGAAGACTCAGGCTCATGGTGAAGACATGATGAAGACTCTGGCTCATTGTGAAGACTTGATGAAGACCCAGGCTCATGGTGAAGAATTGATGAAGACCCAGACTCATGGTGAAGACGTGATGAAGACTCGGGCTCATGGTGAAGAAATGATGAAGACTCGGGCTCATGGTGAAGACGTGATGAAGACTCAGGCTCAGGATGAAGACTCAGGCTCATGATGAAGACGTGATGAAGACTCAGGCTCATGATGAAGACATGATGAAGACTCAGGCTCATGGTGAAGATGTGATGAAGACTCGGGCTAATGGTGAAGACATGATGAAGACTCGGGCTCATGGTGAAGACGTGATGAAGATTCAGGCTCATGGTGAAGACGTGATCAAGACTCAGGCTCATGATGAAGATTCAGGCTCATGGTGAAGACATGATGAAGACTCAGGCTCATGGTGAAGACTTGATGAAGACTCAGGCTCATGATGAAGACATGATGAAGACTCAGGCTCATGGTGAAGAGTCAGGCTCATGATGAAGACTCATGGTGAAGACTTGATGAAGACTAAGGCTCATGATGAAGACATGATGGAGACTCAGGCTCATGATGATGACTCAGGCTCATGATGAAGACATGATGAAGACTCAAGCTCATGGTGAAGACATGATGAAGACCCAGGCTCATGGTGAAGACTTGATGAAGACCCAGGCTCATGGTGAAGACGTGATGAAGACTCAGGCTCATGGTGAAGACTCAGGCTCATGGTGAAGACATGATGAAGACTCAGGCTCATGTTGAAGACGTGATCAAGACTCAGGCCTCATGATGAAGATTCAGGCTCATGGTGAAGACATGATGAAGACTCAGGCTCATGGTGAAGACTTGATGACGACTCAGGCTCATGATGAAGACATGATGAAGACTCAGGCTCATGGTGAAGACTCAGGCTCACGATGAAGACTCATGGTAGAGACGTGATGAAGACTCAGGCTCATGGTGAAGACTCAGGCTCATGTTGAAGACGTGATGAAGACTCAGGCTCATGGTGAAAACTCAGGCTCATGGTGAAGACTCAGGCTCATGGTGAAGACATGATGAAGACTCAGGGTCATGGTGAAGACATGAAGAAGACTCAGGCTCATGATGAAGACGTGATGAAGACTCGGGCTCATGGTGAAGACATGATGAAGACTCAGGCTCATGGTGAAGACATGATGAAGACTCAGGCTCATGGTGAAGACTCAGGCTCATGGTGAAGACATGATGACGACTCAGGCTCATGGTGAAGACGTGATCAAGACTCAGGCTCATTAGGAAGATTCAGGCTCATGGTGAAGACATGATGAAGACTCAGGCTCAATGTGAAGACTTGATGAAGACTCAGGCTCATGATGAAGACATGATGGAGACTCAGGCTCATGATGAAGACTCAGGCTCATGGTGAAGACATGATGAAGACTCGGGCTCATGGTGAAGACATGATGAAGACTCGGGCTCATGGTGAAGACGTGATGAAGACTCAGGCTCATGGTGAAGACATGATGAAGACTCGGGCTCATGGTGAAGACTTGATAAAGACCCAGGCTCATTGTGAAGACATGATGAAGACTCAAGCTCATGGTGAAGACATGATGAAGACTCGGGCTCATGGTGAAGACGTGATGAAGACTCAGGCTCATGGTGAAGACTAAGGCTCATGGTGAAGACATGATGAAGACTCAGGCTCATGGTGAAGACATGATGAAGAATCAGGCTCATGGTGAAGACTCAGGCTCATGATGAAGACTCATGGTGAAGACTTGATGAAGACTAAGGCTCATGATGAAGACATGATGGAGACTCAGGCTCATGATGATGACTCAGGCTCATGATGAAGACATGATGAATACTCAGGCTGATGGTGAAGACTTGATGAAGACTCAAGCTCATGATGAAGAAATGATGAAGACTCGGGCTCATGGTGAAGACATGATGAAGACTCAAGCTCATGGTGAAGACATGATGAAGACTCAGGCTCATGGTGAAGACATGATGAAGACTCAGGCTCATGGTGAAGACATGATGAAGACTCGGGCTCGTGGTGAAGACGTGATGAAGACTCAGGCTCATGGTGAAGACTAAGGCTCATGGTGAAGACATGGTGAAGACTCAGGCTCATGGTGAAGACGTGATCAAGACTCAGGCTCATGATGAAGATTCAGGCTCATGGTGAAGACATGATGAAGACTCAGGCTCATGATGAAGACATGATGAAGACTCAGGCTCATGATGAAGACTCAGGCTCATGGTGAAGAATCAGGCTCATGGTGAAGACTTGATGAAGACTCAGGCTCATGATGAAGACATGATGAAGACTCAGGCTCATGGTGAAGACTCAGGCTCATGATGAAGACTCATGGTGAAGACATGATGAAGACTCTGGCTCATGATGAAGACGTGATGGAGACTCAGGCTCATGATGAAGACTCAGGCTCATCTTGAAGACATGATGAAGACTCAGGCTCATGTTGAAGACATGATGAACACTCAGGCTCATGGTGAAGACTCAGGCTCATGATGAAGACTCATGGTGAAGACTTGATGAAGACTCAGGCTCATGATGAAGACTCATGGTGAAGACTTGATGAAGACTCAGGCTCATGATGATGACATGATGGAGACTCAGGCTCATGATTATGACTCAGGCTCATGATGAAGACATTATGAAGACTCAGGCTCATGGTGAAGACTTGATGAAGACTCAGGCTCATGATGAAGACATGATGAAGACTCAGGCTCATGGTGAAGACATGATGAAGACTCGGGCTCATGGTGAAGACTTGATGAAGACCCAGGCTCATGGTGAAGACTTGATGAAGACCCAGGCTCATGGTGAAGATGTGATGAAGACTCGGGCTCATAGTGAAGCAATGATGAAGACTCGGGCTCATGGTGAAGACTTGATGAAGACTCAGGCTCATGATGAAGACATGATGAAGACTCAGGCTCATGGTGAAGACATGATGAAGACTCTGGCTCATTGTGAAGACTTGATGAAGACCCAGGCTCATGGTGAAGACTTGATGAAGACCCAGACTCATGGTGAAGACGTGATGAAGACTCGGGCTCATGGTGAAGAAATGATGAAGACTCGGGCTCATGGTGAAGACGTGATGAAGACTCAGGCTCAGGATGAAGACTCAGGCTCATGATGAAGACGTGATGAAGACTCAGGCTCATGATGAAGACATGATGAAGACTCAGGCTCATGGTGAAGATGTGATGAAGACTCGGGCTAATGGTGAAGACATGATGAAGACTCGGGCTCATGGTGAAGACGTGATGAAGATTCAGGCTCATGGTGAAGACGTGATCAAGACTCAGGCTCATGATGAAGATTCAGGCTCATGGTGAAGACATGATGAAGACTCAGGCTCATGGTGAAGACTTGATGAAGACTCAGGCTCATGATGAAGACATGATGAAGACTCAGGCTCATGGTGAAGAGTCAGGCTCATGATGAAGACTCATGGTGAAGACTTGATGAAGACTAAGGCTCATGATGAAGACATGATGGAGACTCAGGCTCATGATGATGACTCAGGCTCATGATGAAGACATGATGAAGACTCAAGCTCATGGTGAAGACATGATGAAGACCCAGGCTCATGGTGAAGACTTGATGAAGACCCAGGCTCATGGTGAAGACGTGATGAAGACTCAGGCTCATGGTGAAGACTCAGGCTCATGGTGAAGACATGATGAAGACTCAGGCTCATGTTGAAGACGTGATCAAGACTCAGGCCTCATGATGAAGATTCAGGCTCATGGTGAAGACATGATGAAGACTCAGGCTCATGGTGAAGACTTGATGACGACTCAGGCTCATGATGAAGACATGATGAAGACTCAGGCTCATGGTGAAGACTCAGGCTCACGATGAAGACTCATGGTAGAGACGTGATGAAGACTCAGGCTCATGGTGAAGACTCAGGCTCTTGATGAAGACTCATGGTGAAGACTTGATGAAGACTCAGGCTCATGATGAAGACATGATGGAGACTCAGGCTCATGATGAAGACTCAGGCTCATGGTGAAGACATAATGAAGACTCAGGCTCATGGTGAAGAAATGATGAAGACTCGGGCTCATGGTGAAGACATGATGAAGACTCAGGCTCATGGTGAAGACATGATGAAGACTCGGGCTCATGGTGAAGAAATGATGAAGACTCGGGCTCATGATGATGACTCAGGCTCATTATGAAGACATGATGAAGACTCAGGCTCATGGTGAAGACTTGATGAAGACTCAGGCTCATGATGAAGACTTGATGAAGACCCAGGCTCATGGTGAAGATGTGATGAAGACTCGGGCTCATGGTGAAGAAATGATGAAGACTCGGGCTAATGGTGAAGACTTGATGAAGACTCAGGCTCATGATGAAGACATGATGAAGACTCAGGCTCATGGTGAAACATGATGAAGACTCGGGCTCATTGTGAAGACTTGATGAAGACCCAGGCTCATGGTGAAGACTTGATGAAGACCCAGACTCATGGTGAAGACGTGATGAAGACTCGGGCTCATGGTGAAGAAATGATGAAGACTCGGGCTCATGGTGAAGACGTGATGAAGACTCAGGCTCAGGATGAAGACTCAGGCTCATGATGAAGACGTGATGAAGACTCAGGCTCATGATGAAGACATGATGAAGACTCAGGCTCATGGTGAAGATGTGATGAAGACTCGGGCTAATGGCGAAGACATGATGAAGACTCGGGCTCATGGTGAAGACGTGATGAAGACTCAGGCTCATGGTGAAGACTCAGGCTCATGGTGAAGACATGATGACGACTCAGGCTCATGGTGAAGACGTGATCAAGACTCAGGCTCATTAGGAAGATTCAGGCTCATGGTGAAGACATGATGAAGACTCAGGCTCAATGTGAAGACTTGATGAAGACTCAGGCTCATGATGAAGACATGATGGAGACTCAGGCTCATGATGAAGACTCAGGCTCATGGTGAAGACATGATGAAGACTCGGGCTCATGGTGAAGACATGATGAAGACTCGGGCTCATGGTGAAGACGTGATGAAGACTCAGGCTCATGGTGAAGACATGATGAAGACTCGGGCTCATGGTGAAGACTTGATAAAGACCCAGGCTCATTGTGAAGACATGATGAAGACTCAAGCTCATGGTGAAGACATGATGAAGACTCGGGCTCATGGTGAAGACGTGATGAAGACTCAGGCTCATGGTGAAGACTAAGGCTCATGGTGAAGACATGATGAAGACTCAGGCTCATGGTGAAGACATGATGAAGAATCAGGCTCATGGTGAAGACTCAGGCTCATGATGAAGACTCATGGTGAAGACTTGATGAAGACTAAGGCTCATGATGAAGACATGATGGAGACTCAGGCTCATGATGATGACTCAGGCTCATGATGAAGACATGATGAATACTCAGGCTGATGGTGAAGACTTGATGAAGACTCAAGCTCATGATGAAGACATGATGAAGACTCAGGCTCATGATGAAGACATGATGAAGACTCAGGCTCATGGTGAAGATGTGATGAAGACTCGGGCTAATGGTGAAGACGTGATGAAGACTCAGGCTCATGGTGAAGACTCAGGCTCATGGTGAAGACATGATGACGACTCAGGCTCATGGTGAAGACGTGATCAAGACTCAGGCCTCATGATGAAAACATGATGGAGACTCAGGCTCATGATGATGACTCAGGCTCATGATGAAGACATGATGAAGACTCAGGCTCATGGTGAATACTTGATGAAGACTCAGGCTCATGATGAAGACATGATGAAGACTCAGGCTCATGGTGAAGACATGATGAAGACTCGGGCTCATGGTGAAGACTTGATGAAGACCCAGGCTCATGGTGAAGACTTGATGAAGACCCAGGCTCATGGTGAAGACATGATGAAGACTCGGGCTCATGGTGAAGACATGATGAAGACTCGGGCTCATGGTGAAGATGTGATGAAGACTCAGGCTCATGGTGAAGACTCAGGCTCATGGTGAAGACATGATGAAGACTCAGGCTCATGTTGAAGACGTGATCAAGACTCAGGCCTCATGATGAAGATTCAGGCTCATGGTGAAGACATGATGAAGACTCAGGCTCATGGTGAAGACTTGATGAAGACTCAGGCTCATGATGAAGACATGATGAAGACTCAGGCTCATGGTGAAGACCCAGGCTCATGATGAAGACTCATGGTAGAGACGTGATGAAGACTCAGGCTCATGGTGAAGACTCAGGCTCATGTTGAAGACGTGATGAAGACTCAGGCTCATGGTGAAGACTCAGGCTCATGATGAAGACATGATGAAGACTCAGGCTCATGGTGAAGACATGATGAAGACTCGGGCTCATGGTGAAGACGTGATGAAGACTTAGGCTCATGGCGAAGACTCAGGCACATGGTGAAGACATGATGAAGACTCAGGCTCATGGTGAAGACGTGATCAAGACTCAGGCTCATGATGAAGATTCAGGCTCATTGTGAAGACATAATGAAGACTCAGGCTCATGGTGAAGACTTGATGAAGACTCAGGCTCATGATGAAGACATGATGAAGACTCAGGCTCATGGTGAAGAGTCAGGCTCGTGATGAAGACTCATGGTGAAGACTTGATGAAGACTAAGGCTCATGATGAAGACATGATGGAGACTCAGGCTCATGATGATGACCCAGGCTCATGGTGAATACATGATGAAGACTCAAGCTCATGGTGAAGACATGATGAAGACTCAGGCTCATGGTGAAGACATGATGAAGACTCAGGCTCATGGTGAAGACATGATGAAGACTCAGGCTCATGGTGAAGACATGATGAAGACTCAGGCTCATGGTGAAGACTCAGGCTCACGATGAAGACTCATGGTAGAGACATGATGAAGACTCAGGCTCATGGTGAAGACTCAGGCTCATGTTGAAGACGTGATGAAGACTCAGGCTCATGGTGAAAACTCAGGCTCATGGTGAAGACTCAGGCTCATGGTGAAGACATGATGAAGACTCAGGGTCATGGTGAAGACATGAAGAAGACTCAGGCTCATGATGAAGACGTGATGAAGACTCGGGCTCATGGTGAAGACATGATGAAGACTCAGGCTCATGGTGAAGACATGATGAAGACTCAGGCTCATGATGAAGACTCAGGCTCATGGTGAAGACATGATGAAGACTCAGGGTCATGGTGAAGACATGAATAAGACTCAGGCTCATGATGAAGACATGATGAAGACTCAGACTCATGGTGAAGACGTGATGAAGACTCGGGCTCATGGTGAAGACATGATGAAGACTCAGGCTCATGGTGAAGACATGATGAAGACTCAGGGTCATGGTGAAGACATGAAGAAGACTCAGGCTCATGATGAAGACATGATGAAGACTCAGGCTCATGATGAAGACATGATGAAGACTCAGGCTCATGGTGAAGACTCAGGCTCATGATGAAGACTCATGGTGAAGACTTGATGAAGACTCAGGCTCATGATGAAGACATGATGGAGACTCAGGCTCATGATGAAGACTCAGGCTCATGGTGAAGACATAATGAAGACTCAGGCTCATGGTGAAGAAATGATGAAGACTCGGGCTCATGGTGAAGACATGATGAAGACTCAGGCTCATGGTGAAGACATGATGAAGACTCGGGCTCATGGTGAAGAAATGATGAAGACTCAGGCTCATGGTGAAGACTCAGGCTCTTGATGAAGACTCATGGTGAAGACTTGATGAAGACTCAGGCTCATGATGAAGACATGATGGAGACTCAGGCTCATGATGAAGACTCAGGCTCATGGTGAAGACATAATGAAGACTCAGGCTCATGGTGAAGAAATGATGAAGACTCGGGCTCATGGTGAAGACATGATGAAGACTCAGGCTCATGGTGAAGACATGATGAAGACTCGGGCTCATGGTGAAGAAATGATGAAGACTCGGGCTCATGGTGAAGACATGATGAAGACTCAGGCTCATGGTGAAGAAATGATGAAGACTCGGGCTCATGGTGAAGACATGATGAAGATTCAGGCTCATGGTGAAGACATGATGAAGACTCAGGCTCATGGTGAAGACTCAGGCTCATGATGAAGACTCATGGTGAAGACTTGATGAAGACTCAGGCTCAAAATGAAGACATGATGGAGACTCAGGCTCATGATGATGACTCAGGCTCATTATGAAGACATGATGAAGACTCAGGCTCATGGTGAAGACTTGATGAAGACTCAGGCTCATGATGAAGACTTGATGAAGACCCAGGCTCATGGTGAAGATGTGATGAATACTCGGGCTCATGGTGAAGAAATGATGAAGACTCGGGCTAATGGTGAAGACTTGATGAAGACTCAGGCTCATGATGAAGACATGATGAAGACTCAGGCTCATGGTGAAGACATGATGAAGACTCGGGCTCATTGTGAAGACTTGATGAAGACCCAGGCTCATGGTGAAGACTTGATGAAGACCCAGACTCATGGTGAAGACGTGATGAAGACTCGGGCTCATGGTGAAGAAATGATGAAGACTCGGGCTCATGGTGAAGACGTGATGAAGACTCAGGCTCAGGATGAAGACTCAGGCTCATGATGAAGACGTGATGAAGACTCAGGCTCATGATGAAGACATGATGAAGACTCAGGCTCATGGTGAAGATGTGATGAAGACTCGGGCTAATGGCGAAGACATGATGAAGACTCGGGCTCATGGTGAAGACGTGATGAAGACTCAGGCTCATGGTGAAGACGTGATGAAGACTCGGGCTCATGGTGAAGAAATGATGAAGACTCGGGCTCATGGTGAAGACGTGATGAAGACTCAGGCTCAGGATGAAGACTCAGGCTCATGATGAAGACGTGATGAAGACTCGGGCTCATGGTGAAGAAATGATGAAGACTCGGGCTCATGGTGAAGACGTGATGAAGACTCAGGCTCAGGATGAAGACTCAGGCTCATGATGAAGACGTGATGAAGACTCAGGCTCATGGTGAAGACATGATGACGACTCAGGCTCATGGTGAAGACGTGATCAAGACTCAGGCTCATTAGGAAGATTCAGGCTCATGGTGAAGACATGATGAAGACTCAGGCTCAATGTGAAGACTTGATGAAGACTCAGGCTCATGATGAAGACATGATGGAGACTCAGGCTCATGATGAAGACTCAGGCTCATGGTGAAGACATGATGAAGACTCGGGCTCATGGTGAAGACATGATGAAGACTCGGGCTCATGGTGAAGACGTGATGAAGACTCAGGCTCATGGTGAAGACATGATGAAGACTCGGGCTCATGGTGAAGACTTGATAAAGACCCAGGCTCATTGTGAAGACATGATGAAGACTCAAGCTCATGGTGAAGACATGATGAAGACTCGGGCTCATGGTGAAGACGTGATGAAGACTCAGGCTCATGGTGAAGACTAAGGCTCATGGTGAAGACATGATGAAGACTCAGGCTCATGGTGAAGACATGATGAAGAATCAGGCTCATGGTGAAGACTCAGGCTCATGATGAAGACTCATGGTGAAGACTTGATGAAGACTAAGGCTCATGATGAAGACATGATGGAGACTCAGGCTCATGATGATGACTCAGGCTCATGATGAAGACATGATGAATACTCAGGCTGATGGTGAAGACTTGATGAAGACTCAAGCTCATGATGAAGACATGATGAAGACTCAGGCTCATGGTGAAGACATGATGAAGACTCGGGCTCATGGTGAAGACTTGATGAAGACCCAGGCTCATGGTGAAGACATGATGAAGACTCAAGCTCATGGTGAAGACATGATGAAGACTCAGGCTCATGGTGAAGACATGATGAAGACTCAGGCTCATGGTGAAGACATGATGAAGACTCGGGCTCATGGTGAAGACGTGATGAAGACTCAGGCTCATGGTGAAGACTAAGGCTCATGGTGAAGACATGATGAAGACTCAGGCTCATGGTGAAGACGTGATCAAGACTCAGGCTCATGATGAAGATTCAGGCTCATGGTGAAGACATGATGAAGACTCAGGCTCATGATGAAGACATGATGAAGACTCAGGCTCATGATGAAGACTCAGGCTCATGGTGAAGAATCAGGCTCATGGTGAAGACTTGATGAAGACTCAGGCTCATGATGAAGACATGATGAAGACTCAGGCTCATGGTGAAGACTCAGGCTCATGATGAAGACTCATGGTGAAGACATGATGAAGACTCTGGCTCATGATGAAGACGTGATGGAGACTCAGGCTCATGATGAAGACTCAGGCTCATCTTGAAGACATGATGAAGACTCAGGCTCATGGTGAAGACATGATGAACACTCAGGCTCATGGTGAAGACTCAGGCTCATGATGAAGACTCATGGTGAAGACTTGATGAAGACTCAGGCTCATGATGAAGACTCATGGTGAAGACTTGATGAAGACTCAGGCTCATGATGATGACATGATGGAGACTCAGGCTCATGATTATGACTCAGGCTCATGATGAAGACATTATGAAGACTCAGGCTCATGGTGAAGACTTGATGAAGACTCAGGCTCATGATGAAGACATGATGAAGACTCAGGCTCATGGTGAAGACATGATGAAGACTCGGGCTCATGGTGAAGACTTGATGAAGACCCAGGCTCATGGTGAAGACTTGATGAAGACCCAGGCTCATGGTGAAGATGTGATGAAGACTCGGGCTCATGGTGAAGAAATGATGAAGACTCGGGCTCATGGTGAAGACTTGATGAAGACTCAGGCTCATGATGAAGACATGATGAAGACTCAGGCTCATGGTGAAGACATGATGAAGACTCTGGCTCATTGTGAAAACTTGATGAAGACCCAGGCTCATGGTGAAGACTTGATGAAGACCCAGACTCATGGTGAAGACGTGATGAAGACTCGGGCTCATGGTGAAGAAATGATGAAGACTCGGGCTCATGGTGAAGACGTGATGAAGACTCAGGCTCAGGATGAAGACTCAGGCTCATGATGAAGACGTGATGAAGACTCAGGCTCATGATGAAGACATGATGAAGACTCAGGCTCATGGTGAAGATGTGATGAAGACTCGGGCTAATGGTGAAGACATGATGAAGACTCGGGCTCATGGTGAAGACGTGATGAATATTCAGGCTCATGGTGAAGACGTGATCAAGACTCAGGCTCATGATGAAGATTCAGGCTCATGGTGAAGACATGATGAAGACTCAGGCTCATGGTGAAGACTTGATGAAGACTCAGGCTCATGATGAAGACATGATGAAGACTCAGGCTCATGGTGAAGAGTCAGGCTCATGATGAAGACTCATGGTGAAGACTTGATGAAGACTAAGGCTCATGATGAAGACATGATGGAGACTCAGGCTCATGATGATGACTCAGGCTCATGATGAAGACATGATGAAGACTCAAGCTCATGGTGAAGACATGATGAAGACCCAGGCTCATGGTGAAGACTTGATGAAGACCCAGGCTCATGGTGAAGACGTGATGAAGACTCAGGCTCATGGTGAAGACTCAGGCTCATGGTGAAGACATGATGAAGACTCAGGCTCATGTTGAAGACGTGATCAAGACTCAGGCCTCATGATGAAGATTCAGGCTCATGGTGAAGACATGATGAAGACTCAGGCTCATGGTGAAGACTTGATGACGACTCAGGCTCATGATGAAGACATGATGAAGACTCAGGCTCATGGTGAAGACTCAGGCTCACGATGAAGACTCATGGTAGAGACGTGATGAAGACTCAGGCTCATGGTGAAGACTCAGATTCATGTTGAAGACGTGATGAAGACTCAGGCTCATGGTGAAGACTCAGGCTCATGATGAAGACTCATGGTGAAGACTTGATGAAGACTAAGGCTCATGATGAAGACATGATGGAGACTCAGGCTCATGATGATGACTCAGGCTCATGATGAAGACATGATGAATACTCAGGCTGATGGTGAAGACTTGATGAAGACTCAAGCTCATGATGAAGACATGATGAAGACTCAGGCTCATGGTGAAGACATGATGAAGACTCGGGCTCATGGTGAAGACTTGATGAAGACCCAGGCTCATGGTGAAGACATGATGAAGACTCAAGCTCATGGTGAAGACATGATGAAGACTCAGGCTCATGGTGAAGACATGATGAAGACTCAGGCTCATGGTGAAGACATGATGAAGACTCGGGCTCATGGTGAAGACGTGATGAAGACTCAGGCTCATGGTGAAGACTGAGGCTCATGGTGAAGACATGATGAAGACTCAGGCTCATGGTGAAGACGTGATCAAGACTCAGGCTCATGATGAAGATTCAGGCTCATGGTGAAGACATGATGAAGACTCAGGCTCATGATGAAGACATGATGAAGACTCAGGCTCATGATGAAGACTCAGGCTCATGGTGAAGAATCAGGCTCATGGTGAAGACTTGATGAAGACTCAGGCTCATGATGAAGACATGATGAAGACTCAGGCTCATGGTGAAGACTCAGGCTCATGATGAAGACTCATGGTGAAGACATGATGAAGACTCTGGCTCATGATGAAGACGTGATGGAGACTCAGGCTCATGATGAAGACTCAGGCTCATCTTGAAGACATGATGAAGACTCAGGCTCATGGTGAAGACATGATGAACACTCAGGCTCATGGTGAAGACTCAGGCTCATGATGAAGACTCATGGTGAAGACTTGATGAAGACTCAGGCTCATGATGAAGACTCATGGTGAAGACTTGATGAAGACTCAGGCTCATGATGATGACATGATGGAGACTCAGGCTCATGATTATGACTCAGGCTCATGATGAAGACATTATGAAGACTCAGGCTCATGGTGAAGACTTGATGAAGACTCAGGCTCATGATGAAGACATGATGAAGACTCAGGCTCATGGTGAAGACATGATGAAGACTCGGGCTCATGGTGAAGACTTGATGAAGACCCAGGCTCATGGTGAAGACTTGATGAAGACCCAGGCTCATGGTGAAGATGTGATGAAGACTCGGGCTCATGGTGAAGAAATGATGAAGACTCGGGCTCATGGTGAAGACTTGATGAAGACTCAGGCTCATGATGAAGACATGATGAAGACTCAGGCTCATGGTGAAGACATGATGAAGACTCTGGCTCATTGTGAAGACTTGATGAAGACCCAGGCTCATGGTGAAGACTTGATGAAGACCCAGACTCATGGTGAAGACGTGATGAAGACTCGGGCTCATGGTGAAGAAATGATGAAGACTCGGGCTCATGGTGAAGACGTGATGAAGACTCAGGCTCAGGATGAAGACTCAGGCTCATGATGAAGACGTGATGAAGACTCAGGCTCATGATGAAGACATGATGAAGACTCAGGCTCATGGTGAAGATGTGATGAAGACTCGGGCTAATGGTGAAGACATGATGAAGACTCGGGCTCATGGTGAAGACGTGATGAAGACTCAGGCTCATGATGAAGACATGATGAAGACTCAGGCTCATGGTGAAGAGTCAGGCTCATGATGAAGACTCATGGTGAAGACTTGATGAAGACTAAGGCTCATGATGAAGACATGATGGAGACTCAGGCTCATGATGATGACTCAGGCTCATGATGAAGACATGATGAAGACTCAAGCTCATGGTGAAGACATGATGAAGACCCAGGCTCATGGTGAAGACTTGATGAAGACCCAGGCTCATGGTGAAGACGTGATGAAGACTCAGGCTCATGGTGAAGACTCAGGCTCATGGTGAAGACATGATGAAGACTCAGGCTCATGTTGAAGACGTGATCAAGACTCAGGCCTCATGATGAAGATTCAGGCTCATGGTGAAGACATGATGAAGACTCAGGCTCATGGTGAAGACTTGATGACGACTCAGGCTCATGATGAAGACATGATGAAGACTCAGGCTCATGGTGAAGACTCAGGCTCACGATGAAGACTCATGGTAGAGACGTGATGAAGACTCAGGCTCATGGTGAAGACTCAGGCTCATGTTGAAGACGTGATGAAGACTCAGGCTCATGGTGAAGACTCAGGTTCATGATGAAGACTCATGGTGAAGACTTGATGAAGACTAAGGCTCATGATGAAGACATGATGGAGACTCAGGCTCATGATGATGACTCAGGCTCATGATGAAGACATGATGAATACTCAGGCTGATGGTGAAGACTTGATGAAGACTCAAGCTCATGATGAAGACATGATGAAGACTCAGGCTCATGGTGAAGACATGATGAAGACTCGGGCTCATGGTGAAGACTTGATGAAGACCCAGGCTCATGGTGAAGACATGATGAAGACTCAAGCTCATGGTGAAGACATGATGAAGACTCAGGCTCATGGTGAAGACATGATGAAGACTCAGGCTCATGGTGAAGACATGATGAAGACTCGGGCTCATGGTGAAGACGTGATGAAGACTCAGGCTCATGGTGAAGACTGAGGCTCATGGTGAAGACATGATGAAGACTCAGGCTCATGGTGAAGACGTGATCAAGACTCAGGCTCATGATGAAGATTCAGGCTCATGGTGAAGACATGATGAAGACTCAGGCTCATGATGAAGACATGATGAAGACTCAGGCTCATGATGAAGACTCAGGCTCATGGTGAAGAATCAGGCTCATGGTGAAGACTTGATGAAGACTCAGGCTCATGATGAAGACATGATGAAGACTCAGGCTCATGGTGAAGACTCAGGCTCATGATGAAGACTCATGGTGAAGACATGATGAAGACTCTGGCTCATGATGAAGACGTGATGGAGACTCAGGCTCATGATGAAGACTCAGGCTCATCTTGAAGACATGATGAAGACTCAGGCTCATGGTGAAGACATGATGAACACTCAGGCTCATGGTGAAGACTCAGGCTCATGATGAAGACTCATGGTGAAGACTTGATGAAGACTCAGGCTCATGATGAAGACTCATGGTGAAGACTTGATGAAGACTCAGGCTCATGATGATGACATGATGGAGACTCAGGCTCATGATTATGACTCAGGCTCATGATGAAGACATTATGAAGACTCAGGCTCATGGTGAAGACTTGATGAAGACTCAGGCTCATGATGAAGACATGATGAAGACTCAGGCTCATGGTGAAGACATGATGAAGACTCGGGCTCATGGTGAAGACTTGATGAAGACCCAGGCTCATGGTGAAGACTTGATGAAGACCCAGGCTCATGGTGAAGATGTGATGAAGACTCGGGCTCATGGTGAAGAAATGATGAAGACTCGGGCTCATGGTGAAGACTTGATGAAGACTCAGGCTCATGATGAAGACATGATGAAGACTCAGGCTCATGGTGAAGACATGATGAAGACTCTGGCTCATTGTGAAGACTTGATGAAGACCCAGGCTCATGGTGAAGACTTGATGAAGACCCAGACTCATGGTGAAGACGTGATGAAGACTCGGGCTCATGGTGAAGAAATGATGAAGACTCGGGCTCATGGTGAAGACGTGATGAAGACTCAGGCTCAGGATGAAGACTCAGGCTCATGATGAAGACGTGATGAAGACTCAGGCTCATGATGAAGACATGATGAAGACTCAGGCTCATGGTGAAGATGTGATGAAGACTCGGGCTAATGGTGAAGACATGATGAAGACTCGGGCTCATGGTGAAGACGTGATGAAGATTCAGGCTCATGGTGAAGACGTGATCAAGACTCAGGCTCATGATGAAGATTCAGGCTCATGGTGAAGACATGATGAAGACTCAGGCTCATGGTGAAGACTTGATGAAGACTCAGGCTCATGATGAAGACATGATGAAGACTCAGGCTCATGGTGAAGAGTCAGGCTCATGATGAAGACTCATGGTGAAGACTTGATGAAGACTAAGGCTCATGATGAAGACATGATGGAGACTCAGGCTCATGATGATGACTCAGGCTCATGATGAAGACATGATGAAGACTCAAGCTCATGGTGAAGACATGATGAAGACCCAGGCTCATGGTGAAGACTTGATGAAGACCCAGGCTCATGGTGAAGACGTGATGAAGACTCAGGCTCATGGTGAAGACTCAGGCTCATGGTGAAGACATGATGAAGACTCAGGCTCATGTTGAAGACGTGATCAAGACTCAGGCCTCATGATGAAGATTCAGGCTCATGGTGAAGACATGATGAAGACTCAGGCTCATGGTGAAGACTTGATGACGACTCAGGCTCATGATGAAGACATGATGAAGACTCAGGCTCATGGTGAAGAGTCAGGCTCATGATGAAGACTCATGGTGAAGACTTGATGAAGACTAAGGCTCATGATGAAGACATGATGGAGACTCAGGCTCATGATGATGACTCAGGCTCATGATGAAGACATGATGAAGACTCAAGCTCATGGTGAAGACATGATGAAGACCCAGGCTCATGGTGAAGACTTGATGAAGACCCAGGCTCATGGTGAAGACGTGATGAAGACTCAGGCTCATGGTGAAGACTCAGGCTCATGGTGAAGACATGATGAAGACTCAGGCTCATGTTGAAGACGTGATCAAGACTCAGGCCTCATGATGAAGATTCAGGCTCATGGTGAAGACATGATGAAGACTCAGGCTCATGGTGAAGACTTGATGACGACTCAGGCTCATGATGAAGACATGATGAAGACTCAGGCTCATGGTGAAGACTCAGGCTCACGATGAAGACTCATGGTAGAGACGTGATGAAGACTCAGGCTCATGGTGAAGACTCAGGCTCATGTTGAAGACGTGATGAAGACTCAGGCTCATGGTGAAGACTCAGGCTCATGATGAAGACTCATGGTGAAGACTTGATGAAGACTAAGGCTCATGATGAAGACATGATGGAGACTCAGGCTCATGATGATGACTCAGGCTCATGATGAAGACATGATGAATACTCAGGCTGATGGTGAAGACTTGATGAAGACTCAAGCTCATGATGAAGACATGATGAAGACTCAGGCTCATGGTGAAGACATGATGAAGACTCGGGCTCATGGTGAAGACTTGATGAAGACCCAGGCTCATGGTGAAGACATGATGAAGACTCAAGCTCATGGTGAAGACATGATGAAGACTCAGGCTCATGGTGAAGACATGATGAAGACTCAGGCTCATGGTGAAGACATGATGAAGACTCGGGCTCATGGTGAAGACGTGATGAAGACTCAGGCTCATGGTGAAGACTGAGGCTCATGGTGAAGACATGATGAAGACTCAGGCTCATGGTGAAGACGTGATCAAGACTCAGGCTCATGATGAAGATTCAGGCTCATGGTGAAGACATGATGAAGACTCAGGCTCATGATGAAGACATGATGAAGACTCAGGCTCATGATGAAGACTCAGGCTCATGGTGAAGAATCAGGCTCATGGTGAAGACTTGATGAAGACTCAGGCTCATGATGAAGACATGATGAAGACTCAGGCTCATGGTGAAGACTCAGGCTCATGATGAAGACTCATGGTGAAGACATGATGAAGACTCTGGCTCATGATGAAGACGTGATGGAGACTCAGGCTCATGATGAAGACTCAGGCTCATCTTGAAGACATGATGAAGACTCAGGCTCATGGTGAAGACATGATGAACACTCAGGCTCATGGTGAAGACTCAGGCTCATGATGAAGACTCATGGTGAAGACTTGATGAAGACTCAGGCTCATGATGAAGACTCATGGTGAAGACTTGATGAAGACTCAGGCTCATGATGATGACATGATGGAGACTCAGGCTCATGATTATGACTCAGGCTCATGATGAAGACATTATGAAGACTCAGGCTCATGGTGAAGACTTGATGAAGACTCAGGCTCATGATGAAGACATGATGAAGACTCAGGCTCATGGTGAAGACATGATGAAGACTCGGGCTCATGGTGAAGACTTGATGAAGACCCAGGCTCATGGTGAAGACTTGATGAAGACCCAGGCTCATGGTGAAGATGTGATGAAGACTCGGGCTCATGGTGAAGAAATGATGAAGACTCGGGCTCATGGTGAAGACTTGATGAAGACTCAGGCTCATGATGAAGACATGATGAAGACTCAGGCTCATGGTGAAGACATGATGAAGACTCTGGCTCATTGTGAAGACTTGATGAAGACCCAGGCTCATGGTGAAGACTTGATGAAGACCCAGACTCATGGTGAAGACGTGATGAAGACTCGGGCTCATGGTGAAGAAATGATGAAGACTCGGGCTCATGGTGAAGACGTGATGAAGACTCAGGCTCAGGATGAAGACTCAGGCTCATGATGAAGACGTGATGAAGACTCAGGCTCATGATGAAGACATGATGAAGACTCAGGCTCATGGTGAAGATGTGATGAAGACTCGGGCTAATGGTGAAGACATGATGAAGACTCGGGCTCATGGTGAAGACGTGATGAAGATTCAGGCTCATGGTGAAGACGTGATCAAGACTCAGGCTCATGATGAAGATTCAGGCTCATGGTGAAGACATGATGAAGACTCAGGCTCATGGTGAAGACTTGATGAAGACTCAGGCTCATGATGAAGACATGATGAAGACTCAGGCTCATGGTGAAGAGTCAGGCTCATGATGAAGACTCATGGTGAAGACTTGATGAAGACTAAGGCTCATGATGAAGACATGATGGAGACTCAGGCTCATGATGATGACTCAGGCTCATGATGAAGACATGATGAAGACTCAAGCTCATGGTGAAGACATGATGAAGACCCAGGCTCATGGTGAAGACTTGATGAAGACCCAGGCTCATGGTGAAGACGTGATGAAGACTCAGGCTCATGGTGAAGACTCAGGCTCATGGTGAAGACATGATGAAGACTCAGGCTCATGTTGAAGACGTGATCAAGACTCAGGCCTCATGATGAAGATTCAGGCTCATGGTGAAGACATGATGAAGACTCAGGCTCATGGTGAAGACTTGATGACGACTCAGGCTCATGATGAAGACATGATGAAGACTCAGGCTCATGGTGAAGACTCAGGCTCACGATGAAGACTCATGGTAGAGACGTGATGAAGACTCAGGCTCATGGTGAAGACTCAGGCTCATGTTGAAGACGTGATGAAGACTCAGGCTCATGGTGAAAACTCAGGCTCATGGTGAAGACTCAGGCTCATGGTGAAGACATGATGAAGACTCAGGGTCATGGTGAAGACATGAAGAAGACTCAGGCTCATGATGAAGACGTGATGAAGACTCGGGCTCATGGTGAAGACATGATGAAGACTCAGGCTCATGGTGAAGACATGATGAAGACTCAGGCTCATGATGAAGACTCAGGCTCATGGTGAAGACATGATGAAGACTCAGGGTCATGGTGAAGACATGAATAAGACTCAGGCTCATGATGAAGACATGATGAAGACTCAGACTCATGGTGAAGACGTGATGAAGACTCGGGCTCATGGTGAAGACATGATGAAGACTCAGGCTCATGGTGAAGACATGATGAAGACTCAGGGTCATGGTGAAGACATGAAGAAGACTCAGGCTCATGATGAAGACATGATGAAGACTCAGGCTCATGATGAAGACATGATGAAGACTCAGGCTCATGGTGAAGACTCAGGCTCATGATGAAGACTCATGGTGAAGACTTGATGAAGACTCAGGCTCATGATGAAGACATGATGGAGACTCAGGCTCATGATGAAGACTCAGGCTCATGGTGAAGACATAATGAAGACTCAGGCTCATGGTGAAGAAATGATGAAGACTCGGGCTCATGGTGAAGACATGATGAAGACTCAGGCTCATGGTGAAGACATGATGAAGACTCGGGCTCATGGTGAAGAAATGATGAAGACTCAGGCTCATGGTGAAGACTCAGGCTCTTGATGAAGACTCATGGTGAAGACTTGATGAAGACTCAGGCTCATGATGAAGACATGATGGAGACTCAGGCTCATGATGAAGACTCAGGCTCATGGTGAAGACATAATGAAGACTCAGGCTCATGGTGAAGAAATGATGAAGACTCGGGCTCATGGTGAAGACATGATGAAGACTCAGGCTCATGGTGAAGACATGATGAAGACTCGGGCTCATGGTGAAGAAATGATGAAGACTCGGGCTCATGGTGAAGACATGATGAAGACTCAGGCTCATGGTGAAGAAATGATGAAGACTCGGGCTCATGGTGAAGACATGATGAAGATTCAGGCTCATGGTGAAGACATGATGAAGACTCAGGCTCATGGTGAAGACTCAGGCTCATGATGAAGACTCATGGTGAAGACTTGATGAAGACTCAGGCTCAAAATGAAGACATGATGGAGACTCAGGCTCATGATGATGACTCAGGCTCATTATGAAGACATGATGAAGACTCAGGCTCATGGTGAAGACTTGATGAAGACTCAGGCTCATGATGAAGACTTGATGAAGACCCAGGCTCATGGTGAAGATGTGATGAAGACTCGGGCTCATGGTGAAGAAATGATGAAGACTCGGGCTAATGGTGAAGACTTGATGAAGACTCAGGCTCATGATGAAGACATGATGAAGACTCAGGCTCATGGTGAAGACATGATGAAGACTCGGGCTCATTGTGAAGACTTGATGAAGACCCAGGCTCATGGTGAAGACTTGATGAAGACCCAGACTCATGGTGAAGACGTGATGAAGACTCGGGCTCATGGTGAAGAAATGATGAAGACTCGGGCTCATGGTGAAGACGTGATGAAGACTCAGGCTCAGGATGAAGACTCAGGCTCATGATGAAGACGTGATGAAGACTCAGGCTCATGATGAAGACATGATGAAGACTCAGGCTCATGGTGAAGATGTGATGAAGACTCGGGCTAATGGCGAAGACATGATGAAGACTCGGGCTCATGGTGAAGACGTGATGAAGACTCAGGCTCATGGTGAAGACTCAGGCTCATGGTGAAGACATGATGACGACTCAGGCTCATGGTGAAGACGTGATCAAGACTCAGGCTCATTAGGAAGATTCAGGCTCATGGTGAAGATATGATGAAGACTCAGGCTCAATGTGAAGACTTGATGAAGACTCAGGCTCATGATGAAGACATGATGGAGACTCAGGCTCATGATGAAGACTCAGGCTCATGGTGAAGACATGATGAAGACTCGGGCTCATGGTGAAGACATGATGAAGACTCGGGCTCATGGTGAAGACGTGATGAAGACTCAGGCTCATGGTGAAGACATGATGAAGACTCGGGCTCATGGTGAAGACTTGATAAAGACCCAGGCTCATTGTGAAGACATGATGAAGACACAAGCTCATGGTGAAGACATGATGAAGACTCGGGCTAATGGTGAAGACGTGATGAAGACTCAGGCTCATGGTGAAGACTAAGGCTCATGGTGAAGACATGATGAAGACTCAGGCTCATGGTGAAGACATGATGAAGACTCGGGCTCATGGTGAAGACTTGATAAAGACCCAGGCTCATTGTGAAGACATGATGAAGACTCAAGCTCATGGTGAAGACATGATGAAGACCCAGGCTCATGGTGAAGACATGATGAAGAATCAGGCTCATGGTGAAGACTCAGGCTCATGATGAAGACTCATGGTGAAGACTTGATGAAGACTAAGGCTCATGATGAAGACATGATGGAGACTCAGGCTCATGATGATGACTCAGGCTCATGATGAAGACATGATGAATACTCAGGCTGATGGTGAAGACTTGATGAAGACTCAAGCTCATGATGAAGACATGATGAAGACTCAGGCTCATGGTGAAGACATGATGAAGACTCGGGCTCATGGTGAAGACTTGATGAAGACCCAGGCTCATGGTGAAGACATGATGAAGACTCAAGCTCATGGTGAAGACATGATGAAGACTCAGGCTCATGGTGAAGACATGATGAAGACTCAGGCTCATGGTGAAGACATGATGAAGACTCGGGCTCATGGTGAAGACGTGATGAAGACTCAGGCTCATGGTGAAGATTAAGGCTCATGGTGAAGACATGATGAAGACTCAGGCTCATGGTGAAGACGTGATCAAGACTCAGGCTCATGATGAAGATTCAGGCTCATGGTGAAGACATGATGAAGACTCAGGCTCATGATGAAGACATGATGAAGACTCAGGCTCATGATGAAGACTCAGGCTCATGGTGAAGAATCAGGCTCATGGTGAAGACTTGATGAAGACTCAGGCTCATGATGAAGACATGATGAAGACTCAGGCTCATGGTGAAGACTCAGGCTCATGATGAAGACTCATGGTGAAGACATGATGAAGACTCTGGCTCATGATGAAGACGTGATGGAGACTCAGGCTCATGATGAAGACTCAGGCTCATCTTGAAGACATGATGAAGACTCAGGCTCATGGTGAAGACATGATGAACACTCAGGCTCATGGTGAAGACTCAGGCTCATGATGAAGACTCATGGTGAAGACTTGATGAAGACTCAGGCTCATGATGAAGACTCATGGTGAAGACTTGATGAAGACTCAGGCTCATGATGATGACTCAGGCTCATGATGAAGACATGATGAAGACTCAGGCTGATGGTGAAGACTTGATGAAGACTCAGGCTCATGATGAATACATGATGAAGACTCAGGCTCATGGTAAAGACGTGATCAAGACTCAGGCTCATTATGAAGATTCAGGCTCATAGTGAAGACATGATGAAGACTCAGGCTCAATGTGAAGACTTGATGAAGACTCAGGCTCATGATGAAGACATGATGGAGACTCAGGCTCATGATGAAGACTCAGGCTCATGGTGAAGACATGATGAAGACTCGGGCTCATGGTGAAGACATGATGAAGACTCGGGCTCATGGTGAAGACGTGATGAAGACTCAGGCTCATGGTGAAGACATGATGAAGACTCGGGCTCATTGTGAAGACTTGATGAAGACCCAGGCTCATGGTGAAGACTTGATGAAGACCCAGACTCATGGTGAAGACGTGATGAAGACTCGGGCTCATGGTGAAGAAATGAAGAAGACTCGGGCTCATGGTGAAGATGTGATGAAGACTCAGGCTCAGGATGAAGACTCAGGCTCATGATGAAGACGTGATGAAGACCCAGGCTCATGATGAAGACATGATGAAGACTCAGGCTCATGGTGAAGATGTGATGAAGACTCGGGCTAATGGTGAAGACGTGATGAAGACTCAGGCTCATGGTGAAGACTCAGGCTCATGGTGAAGACATGATGACGACTCAGGCTCATGGTGAAGACGTGATCAAGACTCAGGCTCATGGTGAAAACTCAGGCTCATGATGAAGACTCATGGTGAAGACTTGATGAAGACTCAGGCTCATGATGAAAACATGATGGAGACTCAGGCTCATGATGATGACTCAGGCTCATGATGAAGACTCATGGTAGAGACGTGATGAAGACCCAGGCTCATGATGAAGACTCATGGTAGAGACGTGATGAAGACTCAGGCTCATGGTGAAGACATGATGACGACTCAGGCTCATGGTGAAGACGTGATCAAGACTCAGGCTCATGGTGAAAACTCAGGCTCATGATGAAGACTCATGGTGAAGACTTGATGAAGACCCAGGCTCATGATGAAGACTCATGGTAGAGACGTGATGAAGACTCAGGCTCATGGTGAAGACTCAGGCTCATGTTGAAGACGTGATGAAGACTCAGGCTCATGGTGAAGACTCAGGCTCATGATGAAGACATGATGAAGACTCAGGCTCATGGTGAAGACATGATGAAGACTCGGGCTCATGGTGAAGACGTGATGAAGACTTAGGCTCATGGCGAAGACTCAGGCTCATGATCAAGACATGATGAAGACTCAGACTGATGGTGAAGACTTGATGAAGACTAAGGCTCATGATGAAGACATGATGGAGACTCAGGCTCATGATGATGACTCAGGCTCATGATCAAGACATGATGAAGACTCAGACTGATGGTGAAGACTTGATGAAGACTCAGGCTCATGATGAATACATGATGAAGACTCAGGCTCATGGTGAAGACATGATGAAGACTCGGGCTCATGGTGAAGACTTGATGAAGACCCAGTCTCTTGGTGAAGACATGATGAAGACTCAAGCTCATGGTGAAGACATGATGAAGACTCAGGCTCATGGTGAAGACATGATGAAGACTCAGGCTCATGGTGAAGACATGATGAAGACTCGGGCTCATGGTGAAGACATGATGAAGACTCAGGCTCATGGTGAAGACTAAGGCTCATGGTGAAGACATGATGAAGACTCAGGCTCATGGTGAAGACGTGATCAAGACTCAGGCTCATGATGAAGACATGATGAAGACTCAGGCTCATGGTGAAGACTCAGGCTCATGATGAAGACTCATTGTGAAGACTTGATGAAGACTCAGGCTCATGATGAAGACATGATGGAGACTCAGGCTCATGATGACGACTCAGGCTCATGGTGAAGACATGATGAAGACTCGGGCTCATGGTGAAGACATGATGAAGACTCGGGCTCATGGTGAAGACGTGATGAAGACTCAGGCTCATGGTGAAGACATGATGAAGACTTGGGCTCATGGTGAAGACTTGATAAAGACCCAGGCTCATTGTGAAGACATGATGAAGACTCGGGCTCATGGTGAAGACTCAGGCTCATGATGAAGACTCATGGTGAAGACTTGATGAAGACTAAGGCTCATGATGAGGACATGATGGAGACTCAGGCTCATGATGATGACTCAGGCTCATGATGAAGACATGATGAAGACTCAGGCTCATGGTGAAGACTTGATGAAGACTCAGACTCATGATGAAGACATGATGAAGACTTAGGCTCATGGTGAAGACATGATGAAGACTCGGGCTCATGGTGAAGACTTGATGAAGACCCAGGCTCATGGTGAAGACATGATGAAGACTCAAGCTCATGGTGAAGACATGATGAAGACTCAGGCTCATGGTGAAGACATGATGAAGACTCGGGCTCATGGTGAAGACGTGATGAAGACTCAGGCTCATGGTGAAGACTAAGGCTCATGGTGAAGACATGATGAAGACTCAGGCTCATGGTGAAGACGTGATCAAGACTCAGGCTCATTATGAGGATTCAGGCTCATGGTGAAGACATGATGAAGACTCAGGCTCAATGTGAAGACGTGATGAAGACTCAGGCTCATGGTGAAGACTCAGACTCATGGTGAAGACTCAGGCTCATGATGAAGACATGATGAAGACTCAGGCTCATGCTGAAGACATGATGAAGACTCGGGTTCATGGTGAAGACCCAGGCTCATGATGAAGACTCATGGTAGAGACGTGATGAAGACTCAGGCTCATGGTGAAGACTCAGGCTCATGTTGAAGACGTGATGAAGAATCAGGCTCATGGTGAAGACTCAGGCTCATGGTGAAGACTCAGGCTCATGATGAAGACATGATGAAGACTCAGGCTCATGGTGAAGACATGATGAAGACTCGGGCTCATGGTGAAGACGTGATGAAGACTTAGGCTCATGGCGATGACTCAGGCTCATGGTGAAGACATGATGAAGACTCAGGCTCATGGTGAAGACGTGATCAAGACTCAGGCTCATGATGAAGATTCAGGCTCATGGTGAAGACATGATGAAGACTCAGGCTCATGGTGAAGACTTGATGAAGACTCAGGCTCATGATGAAGACATGATGAAGACTCAGGCTCATGGTGAAGAGTCAGGCTCGTGATGAAAACTCATGGTGAAGACTTGATGAAAACTAAGGCTCATGATGAAGACATGATGGAGACTCAGGCTCATGATGATGACTCAGGCTCATGATGAAGACATGATGAAGACTCAGGCTGATGGTGAAGACTTGATGAAGACTCAGGCTCATGATGAAGACATGATGAAGACTCAGGCTCATGGTGAAGACATGATGAAGACTCGGGCTCATGGTGAAGACTTGATGAAGACCCAGGCTCATGGTGAAGACATGATGAAGACTCAAGCTCATGGTGAAGACATGATGAAGACTCAGGCTCATGGTGAAGACATGATGAAGACTCAGGCTCATGGTGAAGACATGATGAAGACTCGGGCTCATGGTGAAGACGTGATGAAGACTCAGGCTCATGGTGAAGACTAAGGCTCATGGTGAAGACATGATGAAGACTCAGGCTCATGGTGAAGACATGATGAAGACTAAGGCTCATGGTGAAGACTCAGGCTCATGATGAAGACTCATGGTGAAGACTTGATGAAGACTAAGGCTCATGATGAGGACATGATGGAGACTCAGGCTCATGATGATGACTCAGGCTCATGATGAAGACATGATGAAGACTCAGGCTCATGGTGAAGACTTGATGAAGACTCAGACTCATGATGAAGACATGATGAAGACTCAGGCTCATGGTGAAGACATGATGAAGACTCGGGCTCATGGTGAAGACTTGATGAAGACCCAGGCTCATGGTGAAGACATGATGAAGACTCAAGCTCATGGTGAAGACATGATGAAGACTCAGGCTCATGGTGAAGACATGATGAAGACTCAGGCTCATGGTGAAGACATGATGAAGACTAAGGCTCATGGTGAAGACATGATGAAGACTCAGGCTCATGGTGAAGACGTGATCAAGACTCAGGCTCATTATGAGGATTCAGGCTCATGGTGAAGACATGATGAAGACTCAGGCTCATGGTGAAGACATGATGAAGACTCGGGCTCATGGTGAAGACTTGATGAAGACCCAGGCTCATGGTGAAGACATGATGAAGACTCAAGCTCATGGTGAAGACATGATGAAGACTCAGGCTCATGGTGAAGACATGATGAAGACTCGGGCTCATGGTGAAGACGTGATGAAGACTCAGGCTCATGGTGAAGACTAAGGCTCATGGTGAAGACATGATGAAGACTCAGGCTCATGGTGAAGACATGATGAAGACTAAGGCTCATGGTGAAGACTCAGGCTCATGATGAAGACTCATGGTGAAGACTTGATGAAGACTTAGGCTCATGATGAAGACATGATGGAGACTCAGGCTCATGATGATGACTCAGGCTCATGATGAAGACATGATGAAGACTCGGGCTCATGGTGAAGACTTGATGAAGACCCAGGCTCATGGTGAAGACATGATGAAGACTCAAGCTCATGGTGAAGACATGATGAAGACTCAGGCTCATGGTGAAGACATGATGAAGACTCAGGCTCATGGTGAAGACATGATGAAGATTCGGGCTCATGGTGAAGACGTGATGAAGACTCAGGCTCATGGTGAAGACTAAGGCTCATGGTGAAGACATGATGAAGACTCAGGCTCATGGTGAAGACGTGATCAAGACTCAGGCTCATTATGAAGATTCAGGCTCATGGTGAAGACATGATGAAGACTCAGGCTCAATGTGAAGACTTGATGAAGACTCAGGCTCATGATGAATACATGATGAAGACTCAGGCTCATGGTGAAGACTCAGGCTCATGATGAAGACTCATTGTGAAGACTTGATGAAGACTCAGGCTCATGATGAAGACATGATGGAGACTCAGGCTCATGATGAAGACTCAGGCTCATGGTGAAGACATGATGAAGACTCGGGCTCATGGTGAAGACATGATGAAGACTCGGGCTCATGGTGAAGACGTGATGAAGACTCAGGCTCATGGTGAAGACATGATGAAGACTCGGGCTCATGGTGAAGACTTGATAAAGACCCAGGCTCATTGTGAAGACATGATGAAGACTCAAGCTCATGGTGAAGACATGATGAAGACTCAGGCTCATGGTGAAGACATGATGAAGAATCAGGCTCATGGTGAAGACATGATGAAGACTCGGGCTCATGGTGAAGACGTGATGAAGACTCAGGCTCATGTTGAAGAATAAGGCTCATGGTGAAGACATGATGAAGACTCAGGCTCATGGTGAAGACATGATGAAGACTCAGGCTCATGGTGAAGACTCAGGCTCATGATGAAGACTCATGGTGAAGACTTGATGAAGACTAAGGCTCATGATGAAGACATGATGGAGACTCAGGCTCATGATGATGACTCAGAGTCATGATGAAGAGATGATGAAGACTCAGGCTGATGGTGAAGACTTGATGAAGACTCAGGCTCATGGTGAAGACATGATGAAGACTCGGGCTCACGATGAAGACTTGATGAAGACCCAGGCTCATGGTGAAGACATGATGAAGACTCAGGCTCATGGTGAAGACATGATGAAGACTCGGGCTCATGGTGAAGACGTGATGAAGACTCAGGCTCATGGTGAAGACTAAGGCTCATGGTGAAGACATGATGAAGACTCAGGCTCATGGTGAAGACTTGATCAAGACTCAGGCTCATGATGAATATTCAGGCTCATGGTGAAGACTTGATGAAGACTCAGGCTCATGATGAAGACATGATGAAGACTCAGGCTCATGATGAAGACGTGATGAAGACTCGGGCTCATGGTGAAGACATGATGAAGACTCAGGCTCATGGTGAAGACATGATGAAGACTCAGGCTCATGATGAAGATTCAGGCTCATGGTGAAGACATGATGAAGACTCAGGGTCATGGTGAAGACATGAATAAGACTCAGACTCATGGTGAAGACGTGATGAAGACTCGGGCTCATGGTGAAGACATGCTGAAGACTCAGGCTCATGGTGAAGACATGATGAAGACTCAGGGTCATGGTGAAGACATGAAGAAGACTCAGGCTCACGATGAAGACATGATGAAGACTCAGGCTCATGATGAAGACATGATGAAGACTCAGGCTCATGGTGAAGACTCAGGCTCATGATGAAGACTCATGGTGAAGACTTGATGAAGACTCAGGCTCATGATGAAGACATGATGGAGACTCAGGCTCATGATGAAGACTCAGGCTCATGGTGAAGACTCAGACTCATGGTGAAGACTTGATGAAGGCTCAGGCTCATGATGAAGAAATGATGAAGACTCGGGCTCATGGTGAAGACGTAATGAAGACTCAGGCTCAGGATGAAGGCTCAGGCTCATGATTAAGACGTGATGAAGACTCAGGCTCATGATGAAGACATGATGAAGACTCAGGCTCATGGTGAAGACGTGATGAAGACTCGGGCTCATGGTAAAGACATGATGAAGACTCAGGCTCATGGTGAAGACTTGATGTAGACTCAGGCTCATGATGAAGACATGATGAAGACTCAGGCTCATGGTGAAGACATGATGAAGACTCGGGCTCATGGTGAAGACTTGATGAAGACCCAGTCTCTTGATGAAGACATGATGAAGACTCAAGCTCATGGTGAAGACATGATGAAGACTCGGGCTCATGGTGAAGACGTAATGAAGACTCAGGCTCAGGATGAAGGCTCAGGCTCATGATTAAGACGTGATGAAGACTCAGGCTCATGATGAAGACATGATGAAGACTCAGGCTCATGGTGAAGACGTGATGAAGACTCGGGCTCATGGTGAAGACGTGATGAAGACTCAGGCTCATGGTGAAGACTCAGGCTCATGATGAAGACTCAGACTCATGATGAAGACTAAGGCTCATGGTAGAGACGTGATGAAGACTCAGGCTCATGGTGGAGACATGGTGAAGACTCGGGCTCATGGTGAAGACTCAGGCTCATGATGAAGACGTGATGAAAGCTCAGGCTCATGGTGAAGACTCAGGCTCATGGTGAAGACTCAGGCTCATGATGAAGACTCAGGCTCATGTTGAAGACATGATGAAGACTCAGGCTCATGGTGAAGACTTGATGAAGACTCAGGCTCATGATGAAGACATGATGAAGACTCAGGCTCATGGTGAAGACATGATGAAGACTCAGGCTCATGGTGAAGACTTGATGAAGACTTAGGCTCATGGTGAAGACTCAGGCTCATGATGAAGACATGATGAAGACTCAGGCTCATGGTGAAGACTTGATGAAGACTCAGGCTCATGATGAAGATTCAGGCTCATGGTGAAGACATGATGAAGACTCAGGGTCATGGTGAAGACATGAAGAAGACTCAGGCTCATGATGAAGACGTGATGAAGACTCGGGCTCATGGTGAAGACATGATGAAGACTCAGGCTCATGGTGAAGACATGATGAAGACTCAGGCTCATGATGAAGATTCAGGCTCATGGTGAAGACATGATGAAGACTCAGGGTCATGGTGAAGACATGAATAAGACTCAGGCTCATGATGAAGACATGATGAAGACTCAGACTCATGGTGAAGACGTGATGAAGACTCGGGCTCATGGTGAAGACATGATGAAGACTCAGGCTCATGGTGAAGACATGATGAAGACTCAGGGTCATGGTGAAGACATGAAGAAGACTCAGGCTCATGATGAAGACATGATGAAGACTCAGGCTCATGATGAAGACATGATGAAGACTCAGGCTCATGGTGAAGACTCAGGCTCATGATGAAGACTCATGGTGAAGACTTGATGAAGACTCAGGCTCATGATGAAGACATGATGGAGACTCAGGCTCATGATGAAGACTCAGGCTCATGGTGAAGACATGATGAAGACTCAGGCTCATGGTGAAGAAATGATGAAGACTCGGGCTCATGGTGAAGACATGATGAAGACTCAGGCTCATGGTGAAGACATGATGAAGACTCGGGCTCATGGTGAAGAAATGATGAAGACTCAGGCTCATGGTGAAGACTCAGGCTCTTGATGAAGACTCATGGTGAAGACTTGATGAAGACTCAGGCTCATGATGAAGACATGATGGAGACTCAGGCTCATGATGAAGACTCAGGCTCATGGTGAAGACATGATGAAGACTCAGGCTCATGGTGAAGAAATGATGAAGACTCGGGCTCATGTTGAAGACATGATGAAGACTCAGGCTCATGGTGAAGACATGATGAAGACTCGGGCTCATGGTGAAGAAATGATGAAGACTCGGGCTCATGGTGAAGACATGATGAAGACTCAGGCTCATGGTGAAGAAATGATGAAGACTCGGGCTCATGGTGAAGACATGATGAAGATTCAGGCTCATGGTGAAGACATGATGAAGACCCAGGCTCATGGTGAAGACATGATGAAGACTCAGGCTCATGGTGAAGACATGATGAAGACTCGGGCTCATGGTGAAGACTTGATGAAGACCCAGTCTCTTGATGAAGACATGATGAAGACTCAAGCTCATGGTGAAGACATGATGAAGACTCGGGCTCATGGTGAAGACGTAATGAAGACTCAGGCTCAGGATGAAGGCTCAGGCTCATGATTAAGACGTGATGAAGACTCAGGCTCATGATGAAGACATGATGAAGACTCAGGCTCATGGTGAAGACGTGATGAAGACTCGGGCTCATGGTGAAGACGTGATGAAGACTCAGGCTCATGGTGAAGACTCAGGCTCATGATGAAGACTCAGACTCATGATGAAGACTAAGGCTCATGGTAGAGACGTGATGAAGACTCAGGCTCATGGTGGAGACATGGTGAAGACTCGGGCTCATGGTGAAGACTCAGGCTCATGATGAAGACGTGATGAAAGCTCAGGCTCATGGTGAAGACTCAGGCTCATGGTGAAGACTCAGGCTCATGATGAAGACTCAGGCTCATGTTGAAGACATGATGAAGACTCAGGCTCATGGTGAAGACTTGATGAAGACTCAGGCTCATGATGAAGACATGATGAAGACTCAGGCTCATGGTGAAGACATGATGAAGACTCAGGCTCATGGTGAAGACTTGATGAAGACTTAGGCTCATGGTGAAGACTCAGGCTCATGATGAAGACATGATGAAGACTCAGGCTCATGGTGAAGACTTGATGAAGACTCAGGCTCATGATGAAGATTCAGGCTCATGGTGAAGACATGATGAAGACTCAGGGTCATGGTGAAGACATGAAGAAGACTCAGGCTCATGATGAAGACGTGATGAAGACTCGGGCTCATGGTGAAGACATGATGAAGACTCAGGCTCATGGTGAAGACATGATGAAGACTCAGGCTCATGATGAAGATTCAGGCTCATGGTGAAGACATGATGAAGACTCAGGGTCATGGTGAAGACATGAATAAGACTCAGGCTCATGATGAAGACATGATGAAGACTCAGACTCATGGTGAAGACGTGATGAAGACTCGGGCTCATGGTGAAGACATGATGAAGACTCAGGCTCATGGTGAAGACATGATGAAGACTCAGGGTCATGGTGAAGACATGAAGAAGACTCAGGCTCATGATGAAGACATGATGAAGACTCAGGATCATGATGAAGACATGATGAAGACTCAGGCTCATGGTGAAGACTCAGGCTCATGATGAAGACTCATGGTGAAGACTTGATGAAGACTCAGGCTCATGATGAAGACATGATGGAGACTCAGGCTCATGATGAAGACTCAGGCTCATGGTGAAGACATGATGAAGACTCGGGCTCATGGTGAAGACATGATGAAGACTCAGGCTCATGGTGAAGACATGATGAAGACTCGGGCTCATGGTGAAGAAATGATGAAGACTCAGGCTCATGGTGAAGACTCAGGCTCTTGATGAAGACTCACGGTGAAGACTTGATGAAGACTCAGGCTCATGATGAAGACATGATGGAGACTCAGGCTCATGATGAAGACTCAGGCTCATGGTGAAGACATGATGAAGACTCAGGCTCATGGTGAAGAAATGATGAAGACTCGGGCTCATGGTGAAGACATGATGAAGACTCAGGCTCATGGTGAAGACATGATGAAGACTCGGGCTCATGGTGAAGAAATGATGAAGACTCGGGCTCATGGTGAAGACATGATGAAGACTCAGGCTCATGGTGAAGAAATGATGAAGACTCGGGCTCATGGTGAAGACATGATGAAGATTCAGGCTCATGGTGAAGACATGATGAAGACCCAGGCTCATGGTGAAGACATGATGAAGACTCAGGCTCATGGTGAAGACATGATGAAGACTCGGGCTCATGGTGAAGACGTGATGAAGACTCAGGCTCATGGTGAAGACTAAGGCTCATGGTGAAGACATGATGAAGACTCAGGCTCATGTTGAAGACTTGATCAAGACTCGGGCTCATGATGAAGATTCAGGC
This sequence comes from Notothenia rossii, assembly GCF_949606895.1. NCBI lineage: Eukaryota > Metazoa > Chordata > Actinopteri > Perciformes > Nototheniidae > Notothenia > Notothenia rossii. The sequence continues at coordinate 46,400,224 of NC_136901.1, read as the reverse complement.
TCATGGTGAAGACATGATGAAGACTCAGGCTCATGATGAAGACATGATGAAGACTCAGGCTCATGATGAAGACTCAGGCTCATGGTGAAGACTCAGGCTCATGGTGAAGACTTGATGAAGACTCAGGCTCATGATGAAGACATGATGAAGACTCAGGCTCATGGTGAAGACTCAGGCTCATGATGAAGACTCATGGTGAAGACATTATGAAGACTCGGGCTCATGATGAAGACGTGATGGAGACTCAGGCTCATGATGAAGACTCAGGCTCACGATGAAGACATGATGAAGACTCAGGCTCATGGTGAAGACATGATGAACACTCAGGCTCATGTTGAAGACTCAGGCTCACGGTGAAGACATTATGAAGACTCGGGCTCATGATGAAGACATGATGGAGACTCAGGCTCATGATGAAGACTCAGGCTCATTGTGAAGACATGATGAAGACTCGGGCTCATGGTGAAGACATGATGAAGACTCGGGCTCTTGGTGAAGACGTGATGAAGACTCAGGCTCATGGTGAAGACATGATGAACACTAAGGCTCATGTTGAAGACTCAGGCTCATGATGAAGACTCATGGTGAAGACTTGATGAAGACTAAGGCTCATGATGAAGACATGATGGAGACTCAGGATCATGATGATGACTCAGGCTCATGATGAAGACATGATGAAGACTCAGGCTGATGGTGAAGACTTGATGAAGACTCAGGCTCATGATGAAGACATGATGAAGACTCAGGCTCATGGTGAAGACATGATGAAGACCCAGGCTCATGGTGAAGACGTGATGAAGACTCAGGCTCATGGTGAAGACTAAGGCTCATGGTGAAGACATGATGAAGACTCAGGCTCATGCTGAAGACGTGATCAAGACTCAGGCTCATGATAAAGATTCGGGCTCATGGTGAAGACATGATGAAGACTCAGGCTCATGGTGAAGACTTGATGAAGACTCAGGCTCATGATTAAGACATGATGAAGACTCAGGCTCATGGTGAAGACTCAGGCTCATGATGAAGACTCATGTTGAAGACTTGATGAAGACTCAGGCTCATGATGAAGACATGATGGAGACTCAGGCTCATGATGAAGACTCAGGCTCATGGTGAAGACATGATGAAGACTCGGGCTCATGGTGAAGACATGATGAAGACTCGGGCTCTTGGTGAAGACGTGATGAAGACTCAGGCTCATGGTGAAGACTCAGGCTCATGGTGAAGACATGATGAAGACTCAGGCTCATGGTGAAGACGTGATCAAGACTCAGCCTCATGATGAAGATTCAGGCTCATGGTGAAGACATGATGAAGGCTCAGGCTCATGGTGAAGACTTGATGAAGACTCAGGCTCATGATGAAGACATGATGAAGACTCAGGCTCATGGTGAAGACTCAGGCTCATGATGAAGACTCATGGTGAAGACTTGATGAAGGCTCAGGCTCATGATGAAGAAATGATGAAGACTCGGGCTCATGGTGAAGACGTAATGAAGACTCAGGCTCAGGATGAAGGCTCAGGCTCATGATTAAGACATGATGAAGACTCAGGCTCATGATGAAGACATGATGAAGACTCAGGCTCATGGTGAAGACGTGATGAAGACTCGGGCTCATGGTAAAGACATGATGAAGAATCAGGCTCATGGTGAAGACTTGATGAAGACTCAGGCTCATGATGAAGACTTGATGAAGACTCAGGCTCATGGTGAAGACATGATGAAGACTCGGGCTCATGGTGAAGACTTGATGAAGACCCAGTCTCTTGGTGAAGACATGATGAAGACTCAAGCTCATGGTGAAGACATGATGAAGACTCGGGCTCATGGTGAAGACGTAATGAAGACTCAGGCTCAGGATGAAGGCTCAGGCTCATGATTAAGACGTGATGAAGACTCAGGCTCATGATGAAGACATGATGAAGACTCAGGCTCATGGTGAAGACGTGATGAAGACTCGGGCTCATGGTGAAGACGTGATGAAGACTCAGGCACATGGTGAAGACTCAGGCTCATGATGAAGACTCAGACTCATGATGAAGACTAAGGCTCATGGTAGAGACGTGATGAAGACTCAGGCTCATGGTGGAGACATGGTGAAGACTCGGGCTCATGGTGAAGACTCAGGCTCATGATGAAGACGTGATGAAAGCTCAGGCTCATGGTGAAGACTCAGGCTCATGGTGAAGACTCAGGCTCATGATGAAGACTCAGGCTCATGTTGAAGACATGATGAAGACTCAGGCTCATGGTGAAGACTTGATGAAGACTCAGGCTCATGATGAAGACATGATGAAGACTCAGGCTCATGGTGAAGACATGATGAAGACTCAGGCTCATGGTGAAGACTTGATGAAGACTTAGGCTCATGGTGAAGACTCAGGGTGAAGACTTGATGAAGACTAAGGCTCATGATGAAGACATGATGGAGACTCAGGATCATGATGATGACTCAGGCTCATGATGAAGACATGATGAAGACTCAGGCTGATGGTGAAGACTTGATGAAGACTCAGGCTCATGGTGAAGACATGATGAAGACTCAGGCTCATGGTGAAGACATGATGAAGACTCGGGCTCATGTTGAAGACTTGATGAAGACCCAGGCTCATGGTGAAGACGTGATGAAGACTCAGGCTCATGGTGAAGACTAAGGCTCATGGTGAAGACATGATGAAGACTCAGGCTCATGGTGAAGACGTGATCAAGACTCAGGCTCATGATGAAGATTCAGGCTCATGGTGAAGACATGATGAAGACTCAGGCTCATGGTGAAGACTTGATGAAGACTCAAGCTCATGATGAAGACATGATGAAGACTCAGGCTCATGGTGAAGACTCAGGCTCATGATGAAGACTCATGGTGAAGACTTGATGAAGACTCAGGCTCATGATGAAGACATGATGGAGACTCAGGCTCATGATGAAGACTCAGGCTCATGGTGAAGACATGATGAAGACTCGGGCTCATGGTGAAGACATGATGAAGACTCGGGCTCTTGGTGAAGACGTGATGAAGACTCAGGCTCATGGTGAAGACTCAGGCTCATGGTGAAGACATGATGAAGACTCAGGCTCATGGTGAAGACGTGATCAAGACTCAGCCTCATGATGAAGATTCAGGCTCATGGTGAAGACATGATGAAGACTCAGGCTCATGGTGAAGACTTGATGAAGACTCAGGCTCATGATGAAGACATGATGAAGACTCAGGCTCATGGTGAAGACTCAGGCTCATGATGAAGACTCATGGTGAAGACTTGATGAAGGCTCAGGCTCATGATGAAGAAATGATGAAGACTCGGGCTCATGGTGAAGACGTAATGAAGACTCAGGCTCAGGATGAAGGCTCAGGCTCATGATTAAGACGTGATGAAGACTCAGGCTCATGATGAAGACATGATGAAGACTCAGGCTCATGGTGAAGACGTGATGAAGACTCGGGCTGATGGTAAATGCATGATGAAGACTCAGGCTCATGGTGAAGACTTGATGAAGACTCAGGCTCATGATGAAGACATGTTGAAGACTCAGGCTCATGGTGAAGACATGATGAAGACTCGGGCTCATGGTGAAGACTTGATGAAGACCCAGTCTCTTGGTGAAGACATGATGAAGACTCAAGCTCATGGTGAAGACATGATGAAGACTCAGGCTCATGGTGAAGACGTAATGAAGAATCAGGCTCAGGATGAAGGCTCAGGCTCATGATTAAGACCTGATGAAGACTCAGGCTCATGATGAAGACATGATGAAGACTCAGGCTCATGGTGAAGACGTGATGAAGACTCGGGCTCATGGTGAAGACGTGATGAAGACTCAGGCTCATGGTGAAGACTCAGGCTCATGATGAAGACTCAGACTCATGATGAAGACTAAGGCTCATGGTAGAGACGTGATGAAGACTCAGGCTCATGGTGGAGACATGGTGAAGACTCGGGCTCATGGTGAAGACTCAGGCTCATGATGAAGACGTGATGAAAGCTCAGGCTCATGGTGAAGACTCAGGCTCATGGTGAAGACTCAGGCTCATGATGAAGACTCAGGCTCATGTTGAAGACATGATGAAGACTCAGGCTCATGGTGAAGACATGATGAAGACTCGGGCTCATGGTGAAGACTTGATGAAGACCCAGTCTCTTGGTGAAGACATGATGAAGACTCAAGCTCATGGTGAAGACATGATGAAGACTCAGGCTCATGGTGAAGACATGATGAAGACTCAGGCTCATGGTGAAGACATGATGAAGACTCGGGCTCATGGTGAAGACATGATGAAGACTCAGGCTCATGGTGAAGACTAAGGCTCATGGTGAAGACATGATGAAGACTCAGGCTCATGGTGAAGACGTGATCAAGACTCAGGCTCATGATGAAGACATGATGAAGACTCAGGCTCATGGTGAAGACTCAGGCTCATGATGAAGACTCATTGTGAAGACTTGATGAAGACTCAGGCTCATGATGAAGACATGATGGAGACTCAGGCTCATGATGAAGACTCAGGCTCATGGTGAAGACATGATGAAGACTCGGGCTCATGGTGAAGACATGATGAAGACTCGGGCTCATGGTGAAGACGTGATGAAGACTCAGGCTCATGGTGAAGACATGATGAAGACTCGGGCTCATGGTGAAGACTTGATAAAGACCCAGGCTCATTGTGAAGACATGATGAAGACTCGGGCTCATGGTGAAGACTCAGGCTCATGATGAAGACTCATGGTGAAGACTTGATGAAGACTAAGGCTCATGATGAGGACATGATGGAGACTCAGGCTCATGATGATGACTCAGGCTCATGATGAAGACATGATGAAGACTCAGGCTCATGGTGAAGACTTGATGAAGACTCAGACTCATGATGAAGACATGATGAAGACTCAGGCTCATGGTGAAGACATGATGAAGACTCGGGCTCATGGTGAAGACTTGATGAAGACCCAGGCTCATGGTGAAGACATGATGAAGACTCAAGCTCATGGTGAAGACATGATGAAGACTCAGGCTCATGGTGAAGACATGATGAAGACTCGGGCTCATGGTGAAGACGTGATGAAGACTCAGGCTCATGGTGAAGACTAAGGCTCATGGTGAAGACATGATGAAGACTCAGGCTCATGGTGAAGACGTGATCAAGACTCAGGCTCATTATGAGGATTCAGGCTCATGGTGAAGACATGATGAAGACTCAGGCTCAATGTGAAGACGTGATGAAGACTCAGGCTCATGGTGAAGACTCAGGCTCATGGTGAAGACTCAGGCTCATGATGAAGACATGATGAAGACTCAGGCTCATGGTGAAGACATGATGAAGACTCGGGTTCATGGTGAAGACCCAGGCTCATGATGAAGACTCATGGTAGAGACGTGATGAAGACTCAGGCTCATGGTGAAGACTCAGGCTCATGTTGAAGACGTGATGAAGAATCAGGCTCATGGTGAAGACTCAGGCTCATGGTGAAGACTCAGGCTCATGATGAAGACATGATGAAGACTCAGGCTCATGGTGAAGACATGATGAAGACTCTGGCTCATGGTGAAGACGTGATGAAGACTTAGGCTCATGGCGAAGACTCAGGCTCATGGTGAAGACATGATGAAGACTCAGGCTCATGGTGAAGACGTGATCAAGACTCAGGCTCATGATGAAGATTCAGGCTCATGGTGAAGACATGATGAAGACTCAGGCTCATGGTGAAGACTTGATGAAGACTCAGGCTCATGATGAAGACATGATGAAGACTCAGGCTCATGGTGAAGAGTCAGGCTCGTGATGAAAACTCATGGTGAAGACTTGATGAAGACTAAGGCTCATGATGAAGACATGATGGAGACTCAGGCTCATGATGATGACTCAGGCTCATGATGAAGACATGATGAAGACTCAGGCTGATGGTGAAGACTTGATGAAGACTCAGGCTCATGATGAAGATATGATGAAGACTCAGGCTCATGGTGAAGACATGATGAAGACTCGGGCTCATGGTGAAGACTTGATGAAGACCCAGGCTCATGGTGAAGACATGATGAAGACTCAAGCTCATGGTGAAGACATGATGAAGACTCAGGCTCATGGTGAAGACATGATGAAGACTCAGGCTCATGGTGAAGACATGATGAAGACTCGGGCTCATGGTGAAGACGTGATGAAGACTCAGGCTCATGGTGAAGACTAAGGCTCATGGTGAAGACATGATGAAGACTCAGGCTCATGGTGAAGACATGATGAAGACTAAGGCTCATGGTGAAGATTCAGGCTCATGATGAAGACTCATGGTGAAGACTTGATGAAGACTAAGGCTCATGATGAGGACATGATGGAGACTCAGGCTCATGGTGAAGACGTGATCAAGACTCAGGCTCATTATGAGGATTCAGGCTCATGGTGAAGACATGATGAAGACTCAGGCTCAATGTGAAGACTTGATGAAGACTCAGGCTCATGATGAAGACATGATGAAGACTCAGGCTCATGGTGAAGACTCAGGCTCATGATGAAGACTCATTGTGAAGACTTGATGAAGACTCAGGCTCATGATGAAGACATGATGGAGACTAAGGCTCATGATGAAGACTCAGGCTCATGGTGAAGTCATGATGAAGACTCGGGCTCATGGTGAAGACATGATGAAGACTCGGGCTCATGGTGAAGACGTGATGAAGACTCAGGCTCATGGTGAAGACATGATGAAGACTCGGGCTCATGGTGAAGACTTGATGAAGACCCAGGCTCATGGTGAAGACATGATGAAGACTCAAGCTCATGGTGAAGACATGATGAAGACTCAGGCTCATGGTGAAGACATGATGAAGACTCAGGCTCATGGTGAAGACATGATGAAGACTCAAGCTCATGGTGAAGACATGATGAAGACTCAGGCTCATGGTGAAGACGTAATGAAGAATCAGGCTCAGGATGAAGGCTCAGGCTCATGATTAAGACCTGATGAAGACTCAGGCTCATGATGAAGACATGATGAAGACTCAGGCTCATGGTGAACACATGATGAAGACTCAGGCTCATGGTGAAGACATGATGAAGACTCAGGCTCATGGTGAAGACGTAATGAAGAATCAGGCTCAGGATGAAGGCTCAGGCTCATGATTAAGACCTGATGAAGACTCAGGCTCATGATGAAGACATGATGAAGACTCAGGCTCATGGTGAAGACATGATGAAGACTCAAGCTCATGGTGAAGACATGATGAAGACTCAGGCTCATGGTGAAGACGTAATGAAGAATCAGGCTCAGGATGAAGGCTCAGGCTCATGATTAAGACCTGATGAAGACTCAGGCTCATGATGAAGACATGATGAAGACTCAGGCTCATGGTGAAGACATGATGAAGACTCAAGCTCATGGTGAAGACATGATGAAGACTCAGGCTCATGGTGAAGACGTAATGAAGAATCAGGCTCAGGATGAAGGCTCAGGCTCATGATTAAGACCTGATGAAGACTCAGGCTCATGATGAAGACATGATGAAGACTCAGGCTCATGGTGAAGACATGATGAAGACTCAGGCTCATGGTGAAGACATGATGAAGACTCAGGCTCATGGTGAAGACATGATGAAGACTAAGGCTCATGGTGAAGACTCAGGCTCATGATGAAGACTCATGGTGAAGACTTGATGAAGACTTAGGCTCATGATGAAGACATGATGGAGACTCAGGCTCATGATGATGATTCAGGCTCATGATGAAGACATGATGAAGACTCGGGCTCATGGTGAAGACATGATGAAGACTCAGGCTCATGGTGAAGACATGATGAAGATTCGGGCTCATGGTGAAGACGTGATGAAGACTCAGGCTCATGGTGAAGACTAAGGCTCATGGTGAAGACATGATGAAGACTCAGGCTCATGGTGAAGACGTGATCAAGACTCAGGCTCATTATGAAGATTCAGGCTCATGGTGAAGACATGATGAAGACTCAGGCTCATGGTGAAGACTTGATGAAGACTCAAGCTCATGATGAAGACATGATGAAGACTCAGGCTCATGGTGAAGACTCAGGCTCATGATGAAGACTCATGGTGAAGACTTGATGAAGACTCAGGCTCATGATGAAGACATGATGGAGACTCAGGCTCATGATGAAGACTCAGGCTCATGGTGAAGACATGATGAAGACTCGGGCTCATGGTGAAGACATGATGAAGACTCGGGCTCTTGGTGAAGACGTGATGAAGACTCAGGCTCATGGTGAAGACTCAGGCTCATGGTGAAGACATGATGAAGACTCAGGCTCATGGTGAAGACGTGATCAAGACTCAGCCTCATGATGAAGATTCAGGCTCATGGTGAAGACATGATGAAGACTCAGGCTCATGGTGAAGACTCAGGCTCATGATGAAGACTCATGGTGAAGACTTGATGAAGGCTCAGGCTCATGATGAAGAAATGATGAAGACTCGGGCTCATGGTGAAGACGTAATGAAGACTCAGGCTCAGGATGAAGGCTCAGGCTCATGATTAAGACGTGATGAAGACTCAGGCTCATGATGAAGACATGATGAAGACTCAGGCTCATGATGAAGACATGATGAAGACTCAGGCTCATGGTGAAGACTCAGGCTCATGATGAAGACTCATGGTGAAGACTTGATGAAGACTCAGGCTCATGATGAAGACATGATGAAGACTCAGGCTCATGGTGAAGACTCAGGCTCATGATGAAGACTCATGTTGAAGACTTGATGAAGGCTCAGGCTCATGATGAAGAAATGATGAAGACTCGGGCTCATGGTGAAGACGTAATGAAGACTCAGGCTCAGGATGAAGGCTCAGGCTCATGATTAAGACGTGATGAAGACTCAGGCTCATGATGAAGACATGATGAAGACTCAGGCTCATGGTGAAGACATGATGAAGACTCGGGCTGATGGTAAATGCATGATGAAGACTCAGGCTCATGGTGAAGACTTGATGAAGACTCAGGCTCATGATGAAGACATGTTGAAGACTCAGGCTCATGGTGAAGACATGATGAAGACTCGGGCTCATGGTGAAGACTTGATGAAGACCCAGTCTCTTGGTGAAGACATGATGAAGACTCAAGCTCATGGTGAAGACATGATGAAGACTCAGGCTCATGGTGAAGACGTAATGAAGAATCAGGCTCAGGATGAAGGCTCAGGCTCATGATTAAGACCTGATGAAGACTCAGGCTCATGATGAAGACATGATGAAGACTCAGGCTCATGGTGAAGACGTGATGAAGACTCGGGCTCATGGTGAAGACGTGATGAAGACTCAGGCTCATGGTGAAGACTCAGGCTCATGATGAAGACTCAGACTCATGATGAAGACTAAGGCTCATGGTAGAGACGTGATGAAGACTCAGGCTCATGGTGGAGACATGGTGAAGACTCGGGCTCATGGTGAAGACTCAGGCTCATGATGAAGACGTGATGAAAGCTCAGGCTCATGGTGAAGACTCAGGCTCATGGTGAAGACTCAGGCTCATGATGAAGACTCAGGCTCATGTTGAAGACATGATGAAGACTCAGGCTCATGGTGAAGACATGATGAAGACTCGGGCTCATGGTGAAGACTTGATGAAACCCAGTCTCTTGGTGAAGACATGATGAAGACTCAAGCTCATGGTGAAGACATGATGAAGACTCAGGCTCATGGTGAAGACATGATGAAGACTCAGGCTCATGGTGAAGACATGATGAAGACTCGGGCTCATGGTGAAGACATGATGAAGACTCAGGCTCATGGTGAAGACTAAGGCTCATGGTGAAGACATGATGAAGACTCAGGCTCATGGTGAAGACGTGATCAAGACTCAGGCTCATGATGAAGACATGATGAAGACTCAGGCTCATGGTGAAGACTCAGGCTCATGATGAAGACTCATTGTGAAGACTTGATGAAGACTCAGGCTCATGATGAAGACATGATGGAGACTCAGGCTCATGATGATGACTCAGGCTCATGATGAAGACATGATGAAGACTCAGGCTCATGGTGAAGACTTGATGAAGACTCAGACTCATGATGAAGACATGATGAAGACTCAGGCTCATGGTGAAGACATGATGAAGACTCGGGCTCATGGTGAAGACTTGATGAAGACCCAGGCTCATGGTGAAGACATGATGAAGACTCAAGCTCATGGTGAAGACATGATGAAGACTCAGGCTCATGGTGAAGACATGATGAAGACTCGGGCTCATGGTGAAGACGTGATGAAGACTCAGGCTCATGGTGAAGACTAAGGCTCATGGTGAAGACATGATGAAGACTCAGGCTCATGGTGAAGACGTGATCAAGACTCAGGCTCATTATGAGGATTCAGGCTCATGGTGAAGACATGATGAAGACTCAGGCTCAATGTGAAGACGTGATGAAGACTCAGGCTCATGGTGAAGACTCAGGCTCATGGTGAAGACTCAGGCTCATGATGAAGACATGATGAAGACTCAGGCTCATGGTGAAGACATGATGAAGACTCGGGTTCATGGTGAAGACCCAGGCTCATGATGAAGACTCATGGTAGAGACGTGATGAAGACTCAGGCTCATGGTGAAGACTCAGGCTCATGTTGAAGACGTGATGAAGAATCAGGCTCATGGTGAAGACTCAGGCTCATGGTGAAGACTCAGGCTCATGATGAAGACATGATGAAGACTCAGGCTCATGGTGAAGACATGATGAAGACTCGGGCTCATGGTGAAGACGTGATGAAGACTTAGGCTCATGGCGAAGACTCAGGCTCATGGTGAAGACATGATGAAGACTCAGGCTCATGGTGAAGACGTGATCAAGACTCAGGCTCATGATGAAGATTCAGGCTCATGGTGAAGACATGATGAAGACTCAGGCTCATGGTGAAGACTTGATGAAGACTCAGGCTCATGATGAAGACATGATGAAGACTCAGGCTCATGGTGAAGAGTCAGGCTCGTGATGAAAACTCATGGTGAAGACTTGATGAAGACTAAGGCTCATGATGAAGACATGATGGAGACTCAGGCTCATGATGATGACTCAGGCTCATGATGAAGACATGATGAAGACTCAGGCTGATGGTGAAGACTTGATGAAGACTCAGGCTCATGATGAAGATATGATGAAGACTCAGGCTCATGGTGAAGACATGATGAAGACTCGGGCTCATGGTGAAGACTTGATGAAGACCCAGGCTCATGGTGAAGACATGATGAAGACTCAAGCTCATGGTGAAGACATGATGAAGACTCAGGCTCATGGTGAAGACATGATGAAGACTCAGGCTCATGGTGAAGACATGATGAAGACTCGGGCTCATGGTGAAGACGTGATGAAGACTCAGGCTCATGGTGAAGACTAAGGCTCATGGTGAAGACATGATGAAGACTCAGGCTCATGGTGAAGACATGATGAAGACTAAGGCTCATGGTGAAGACTCAGGCTCATGATGAAGACTCATGGTGAAGACTTGATGAAGACTAAGGCTCATGATGAGGACATGATGGAGACTCAGGCTCATGGTGAAGACGTGATCAAGACTCAGGCTCATTATGAGGATTCAGGCTCATGGTGAAGACATGCTGAAGACTCAGGCTCAATGTGAAGACTTGATGAAGACTCAGGCTCATGATGAAGACATGATGAAGACTCAGGCTCATGGTGAAGACTCAGGCTCATGATGAAGACTCATTGTGAAGACTTGATGAAGACTCAGGCTCATGATGAAGACATGATGGAGACTAAGGCTCATGATGAAGACTCAGGCTCATGGTGAAGTCATGATGAAGACTCGGGCTCATGGTGAAGACATGATGAAGACTCGGGCTCATGGTGAAGACGTGATGAAGACTCAGGCTCATGGTGAAGACATGATGAAGACTCGGGCTCATGGTGAAGACTTGATGAAGACCCAGGCTCATGGTGAAGACATGATGAAGACTCAAGCTCATGGTGAAGACATGATGAAGACTCAGGCTCATGGTGAAGACATGATGAAGACTCAGGCTCATGGTGAAGACATGATGAAGACTCAAGCTCATGGTGAAGACATGATGAAGACTCAGGCTCATGGTGAAGACGTAATGAAGAATCAGGCTCAGGATGAAGGCTCAGGCTCATGATTAAGACCTGATGAAGACTCAGGCTCATGATGAAGACATGATGAAGACTCAGGCTCATGGTGAAGACATGATGAAGACTCAGGCTCATGGTGAAGACATGATGAAGACTCAGGCTCATGGTGAAGACATGATGAAGACTAAGGCTCATGGTGAAGACTCAGGCTCATGATGAAGACTCATGATGAAGACTTGATGAAGACTTAGGCTCATGATGAAGACATGATGGAGACTCAGGCTCATGATGATGACTCAGGCTCATGATGAAGACATGATGAAGACTCGGGCTCATGGTGAAGACATGATGAAGACTCAGGCTCATGGTGAAGACATGATGAAGATTCGGGCTCATGGTGAAGACGTGATGAAGACTCAGGCTCATGGTGAAGACTAAGGCTCATGGTGAAGACATGATGAAGACTCAGGCTCATGGTGAAGACGTGATCAAGACTCAGGCTCATTATGAAGATTCAGGCTCATGGTGAAGACATGATGAAGACTCAGGCTCATGGTGAAGACTTGATGAAGACTCAAGCTCATGATGAAGACATGATGAAGACTCAGGCTCATGGTGAAGACTCAGGCTCATGATGAAGACTCATGGTGAAGACTTGATGAAGACTCAGGCTCATGATGAAGACATGATGGAGACTCAGGCTCATGATGAAGACTCAGGCTCATGGTGAAGACATGATGAAGACTCGGGCTCATGGTGAAGACATGATGAAGACTCGGGCTCTTGGTGAAGACGTGATGAAGACTCAGCCTCATGATGAAGATTCAGGCTCATGGTGAAGACATGATGAAGACTCAGGCTCATGGTGAAGACTCAGGCTCATGATGAAGACTCATGGTGAAGACTTGATGAAGGCTCAGGCTCATGATGAAGAAATGATGAAGACTCGGGCTCATGGTGAAGACGTAATGAAGACTCAGGCTCAGGATGAAGGCTCAGGCTCATGATTAAGACGTGATGAAGACTCAGGCTCATGATGAAGACATGATGAAGACTCAGGCTCATGATGAAGACATGATGAAGACTCAGGCTCATGGTGAAGACTCAGGCTCATGATGAAGACTCATGGTGAAGACTTGATGAAGACTCAGGCTCATGATGAAGACATGATGAAGACTCAGGCTCATGGTGAAGACTCAGGCTCATGATGAAGACTCATGGTGAAGACTTGATGAAGGCTCAGGCTCATGATGAAGAAATGATGAAGACTCGGGCTCATGGTGAAGACGTAATGAAGACTCAGGCTCAGGATGAAGGCTCAGGCTCATGATTAAGACGTGATGAAGACTCAGGCTCATGATGAAGACATGATGAAGACTCAGGCTCATGGTGAAGACGTGATGAAGACTCGGGCTGATGGTAAATGCATGATGAAGACTCAGGCTCATGGTGAAGACTTGATGAAGACTCAGGCTCATGATGAAGACATGTTGAAGACTCAGGCTCATGGTGAAGACATGATGAAGACTCGGGCTCATGGTGAAGACTTGATGAAGACCCAGTCTCTTGGTGAAGACATGATGAAGACTCAAGCTCATGGTGAAGACATGATGAAGACTCAGGCTCATGGTGAAGACGTAATGAAGAATCAGGCTCAGGATGAAGGCTCAGGCTCATGATTAAGACCTGATGAAGACTCAGGCTCATGATGAAGACATGATGAAGACTCAGGCTCATGGTGAAGACGTGATGAAGACTCGGGCTCATGGTGAAGACGTGATGAAGACTCAGGCTCATGGTGAAGACTCAGGCTCATGATGAAGACTCAGACTCATGATGAAGACTAAGGCTCATGGTAGAGACGTGATGAAGACTCAGGCTCATGGTGGAGACATGGTGAAGACTCGGGCTCATGGTGAAGACTCAGGCTCATGATGAAGACGCGATGAAAGCTCAGGCTCATGGTGAAGACTCAGGCTCATGGTGAAGACTCAGGCTCATGATGAAGACTCAGGCTCATGTTGAAGACATGATGAAGACTCAGGCTCATGGTGAAGACATGATGAAGACTCGGGCTCATGGTGAAGACTTGATGAAGACCCAGTCTCTTGGTGAAGACATGATGAAGACTCAAGCTCATGGTGAAGACATGATGAAGACTCAGGCTCATGGTGAAGACATGATGAAGACTCAGGCTCATGGTGAAGACATGATGAAGACTCGGGCTCATGGTGAAGACATGATGAAGACTCAGGCTCATGGTGAAGACTAAGGCTCATGGTGAAGACATGATGAAGACTCAGGCTCATGGTGAAGACGTGATCAAGACTCAGGCTCATGATGAAGACATGATGAAGACTCAGGCTCATGGTGAAGACTCAGGCTCATGATGAAGACTCATTGTGAAGACTTGATGAAGACTCAGGCTCATGATGAAGACATGATGGAGACTCAGGCTCATGATGAAGACTCAGGCTCATGGTGAAGACATGATGAAGACTCGGGCTCATGGTGAAGACATGATGAAGACTCGGGCTCATGGTGAAGACGTGATTAAGACTCAGGCTCATGGTGAAGACATGATGAAGACTCGGGCTCATGGTGAAGACTTGATAAAGACCCAGGCTCATTGTGAAGACATGATGAAGACTCGGGCTCATGGTGAAGACTCAGGCTCATGATGAAGACTCATGGTGAAGACTTGATGAAGACTAAGGCTCATGATGAAGACATGATGAAGACTCAGGCTCATGGTGAAGAGTCAGGCTCGTGATGAAAACTCATGGTGAAGACTTGATGAAGACTAATGCTCATGATGAAGACATGATGGAGACTCAGGCTCATGATGATGACTCAGGCTCATGATGAAGACATGATGAAGACTCAGGCTGATGGTGAAGACTTGATGAAGACTCAGGCTCATGATGAAGACATGATGAAGACTCAGGCTCATGGTGAAGACATGATGAAGACTCGGGCTCATGGTGAAGACTTGATGAAGACCCAGGCCCATGGTGAAGACATGATGAAGACTCAAGCTCATGGTGAAGACATGATGAAGACTCAGGCTCATGGTGAAGACATGATGAAGACTCAGGCTCATGGTGAAGACATGATGAAGACTCGGGCTCATGGTGAAGACGTGATGAAGACTCAGGCTCATGGTGAAGACTAAGGCTCATGGTGAAGACATGATGAAGACTCAGGCTCATGGTGAAGACATGATGAAGACTAAGGCTCATGGTGAAGACTCAGGCTCATGATGAAGACTCATGGTGAAGACTTGATGAAGACTAAGGCTCATGATGAGGACATGATGGAGACTCAGGCTCATGGTGAAGACGTGATCCCCCCAGCACGTGCACTCCGCTCTGCATCAGCCAAACAGCTCGCTGCACCCGCACTGCGAGGGGGACCCAAGTTCCCGTCAGCAAAAACACGTGGGTTTGCTATCCTGGCTCCAAAATGGTGGAATGAGCTCCCCATTGAAATCAGGACAGCAGATAGCTTACACATCTTCCGACGCAAACTGAAAACTCATCTCTTTAGACTCCACTTCGAGCGATAGAATTACTAACAAAGCACTTATATACTAATAAAGGGCTGGCTTTCTAAATGCCAGTTGAGTAGCACTTGAAATGTTTGGCTCTATGAAACCTGATGTACTTATATGATTCTGTTTTCATAAAGGTTGTATCTTCCTGGTCGAATGCACTTATTGTAAGTCGCTTTGGATAAAAGTGTCAGCTAAATGCAATGTAATGTAATGTAATGTAATGTGATCAAGACTCAGGCTCATTATGAGGATTCAGGCTCATGGTGAAGACATGATGAAGACTCAGGCTCAATGTGAAGACTTGATGAAGACTCAGGCTCATGATGAAGACATGATGAAGACTCAGGCTCATGGTGAAGACTCAGGCTCATGATGAAGACTCATTGTGAAGACTTGATGAAGACTCAGGCTCATGATGAAGACATGATGGAGACTAAGGCTCATGATGAAGACTCAGGCTCATGGTGAAGACATGATGAAGACTCGGGCTCATGGTGAAGACATGATGAAGACTCGGGCTCATGGTGAAGACGTGATGAAGACTCAGGCTCATGGTGAAGACATGATGAAGACTCAGGCTCATGGTGAAGACGTAATGAAGAATCAGGCTCAGGATGAAGGCTCAGGCTCATGATTAAGACCTGATGAAGACTCAGGCTCATGATGAAGACATGATGAAGACTCAGGCTCATGGTGAAGACATGATGAAGACTCAAGCTCATGGTGAAGACATGATGAAGACTCAGGCTCATGGTGAAGACATGATGAAGACTCAGGCTCATGGTGAAGACATGATGAAGACTCAGGCTCATGGTGAAGACATGATGAAGACTAAGGCTCATGGTGAAGACTCAGGCTCATGATGAAGACTCATGGTGAAGACTTGATGAAGACTTAGGCTCATGATGAAGACATGATGGAGACTCAGGCTCATGATGATGACTCAGGCTCATGATGAAGACATGATGAAGACTCGGGCTCATGGTGAAGACTTGATGAAGACCCAGGCTCATGGTGAAGACTAAGGCTCATGGTGAAGACATGATGAAGACTCAGGCTCATGGTGAAGACATGATGAAGACTCAGGCTCATGGTGAAGACATGATGAAGATTCGGGCTCATGGTGAAGACGTGATGAAGACTCAGGCTCATGGTGAAGACTAAGGCTCATGGTGAAGACATGATGAAGACTCAGGCTCATGGTGAAGACGTGATCAAGACTCAGGCTCATTATGAAGATTCAGGCTCATGGTGAAGACATGATGAAGACTCAGGCTCAATGTGAAGACTTGATGAAGACTCAGGCTCATGATGAATACATGATGAAGACTCAGGCTCATGGTGAAGACTCAGGCTCATGATGAAGACTCATTGTGAAGACTTGATGAAGACTCAGGCTCATGATGAAGACATGATGGAGACTCAGGCTCATGATGAAGACTCAGGCTCATGGTGAAGACATGATGAAGACTCGGGCTCATGGTGAAGACATGATGAAGACTCGGGCTCATGGTGAAGACGTGATGAAGACTCAGGCTCATGGTGAAGACATGATGAAGACTCGGGCTCATGGTGAAGACTTGATAAAGACCCAGGCTCATTGTGAAGACATGATGAAGACTCAAGCTCATGGTGAAGACATGATGAAGACTCAGGCTCATGGTGAAGACATGATGAAGAATCAGGCTCATGGTGAAGACATGATGAAGACTCGGGCTCATGGTGAAGACGTGATGAAGACTCAGGCTCATGTTGAAGAATAAGGCTCATGGTGAAGACATGATGAAGACTCAGGCTCATGGTGAAGACATGATGAAGACTCAGGCTCATGGTGAAGACTCAGGCTCATGATGAAGACTCATGGTGAAGACTTGATGAAGACTAAGGCTCATGATGAAGACATGATGGAGACTCAGGCTCATGATGATGACTCAGAGTCATGATGAAGAGATGATGAAGACTCAGGCTGATGGTGAAGACTTGATGAAGACTCAGGCTCATGGTGAAGACATGATGAAGACTCGGGCTCACGATGAAGACTTGATGAAGACCCAGGCTCATGGTGAAGACATGATGAAGACTCAGGCTCATGGTGAAGACATGATGAAGACTCGGGCTCATGGTGAAGACGTGATGAAGACTCAGGCTCATGGTGAAGACTAAGGCTCATGGTGAAGACATGATGAAGACTCAGGCTCATGGTGAAGACTTGATCAAGACTCAGGCTCATGATGAATATTCAGGCTCATGGTGAAGACTTGATGAAGACTCAGGCTCATGATGAAGACATGATGAAGACTCAGGCTCATGATGAAGACGTGATGAAGACTCGGGCTCATGGTGAAGACATGATGAAGACTCAGGCTCATGGTGAAGACATGATGAAGACTCAGGCTCATGATGAAGATTCAGGCTCATGGTGAAGACATGATGAAGACTCAGGGTCATGGTGAAGACATGAATAAGACTCAGGCTCATGATGAAGACATGATGAAGATTCAGACTCATGGTGAAGACGTGATGAAGACTCGGGCTCATGGTGAAGACATGATGAAGACTCAGGCTCATGGTGAAGACATGATGAAGACTCAGGGTCATGGTGAAGACATGAAGAAGACTCAGGCTCATGATGAAGACATGATGAAGACTCAGGCTCATGATGAAGACATGATGAAGACTCAGGCTCATGGTGAAGACTCAGAATCATGATGAAGACTCATGGTGAAGACTTGATGAAGACTCAGGCTCATGATGAAGACATGATGGAGACTCAGGCTCATGATGAAGACTCAGGCTCATGGTGAAGACTCAGGCTCATGGTGAAGACATGATGAAGACTCAGGCTCATGGTGAAGACGTGATCAAGACTCAGCCTCATGATGAATATTCAGGCTCATGGTGAAGACATGATGAAGACTCAGGCTCATGGTGAAGACTTGATGAAGACTCAGGCTCATGATGAAGACATGATGAAGACTCAGGCTCATGGTGAAGACTCAGGCTCATGATGAAGACTCATGGTGAAGACTTGATGAAGGCTCAGGCTCATGATGAAGAAATGATGAAGACTCGGGCTCATGGTGAAGACGTAATGAAGACTCAGGCTCAGGATGAAGGCTCAGGCTCATGATTAAGACGTGATGAAGACTCAGGCTCATGATGAAGACATGATGAAGACTCAGGCTCATGGTGAAGACGTGATGAAGACTCGGGCTCATGGTAAAGACATGATGAAGACTCAGGCTCATGGTGAAGACTTGATGTAGACTCAGGCTCATGATGAAGACATGATGAAGACTCAGGCTCATGGTGAAGACATGATGAAGACTCGGGCTCATGGTGAAGACTTGATGAAGACCCAGTCTCTTGATGAAGACATGATGAAGACTCAAGCTCATGGTGAAGACATGATGAAGACTCGGGCTCATGGTGAAGACGTAATGAAGACTCAGGCTCAGGATGAAGGCTCAGGCTCATGATTAAGACGTGATGAAGTCTCAGGCTCATGATGAAGACATGATGAAGACTCAGGCTCATGGTGAAGATGTGATGAAGACTCGGGCTCATGGTGAAGACGTGATGAAGACTCAGGCTCATGGTGAAGACTCAGGCTCATGATGAAGACTCAGACTCATGATGAAGACTAAGGCTCATGGTAGAGACGTGATGAAGACTCAGGCTCATGGTGGAGACATGGTGAAGACTCGGGCTCATGGTGAAGACTCAGGCTCATGATGAAGACGTGATGAAAGCTCAGGCTCATGGTGAAGACTCAGGCTCATGGTGAAGACTCAGGCTCATGATGAAGACTCAGGCTCATGTTGAAGACATGATGAAGACTCAGGCTCATGGTGAAGACTTGATGAAGACTCAGGCTCATGATGAAGACATGATGAAGACTCAGGCTCATGGTGAAGACATGATGAAGACTCAGGCTCATGGTGAAGACTTGATGAAGACTTAGGCTCATGGTGAAGACTCAGGCTCATGATGAAGACATGATGAAGACTCAGGCTCATGGTGAAGACTTGATGAAGACTCAGGCTCATGATGAAGATTCAGGCTCATGGTGAAGACATGATGAAGACTCAGGGTCATGGTGAAGACATGAAGAAGACTCAGGCTCATGATGAAGACGTGATGAAGACTCGGGCTCATGGTGAAGACATGATGAAGACTCAGGCTCATGGTGAAGACATGATGAAGACTCAGGCTCATGATGAAGATTCAGGCTCATGGTGAAGACATGATGAAGACTCAGGGTCATGGTGAAGACATGAATAAGACTCAGGCTCATGATGAAGACATGATGAAGACTCAGACTCATGGTGAAGACGTGATGAAGACTCGGGCTCATGGTGAAGACATGATGAAGACTCAGGCTCATGGTGAAGACATGATGAAGACTCAGGGTCATGGTGAAGACATGAAGAAGACTCAGGCTCATGATGAAGACATGATGAAGACTCAGGCTCATGATGAAGACATGATGAAGACTCTGGCTCATGGTGAAGACTCAGGCTCATGATGAAGACTCATGGTGAAGACTTGATGAAGACTCAGGCTCATGATGAAGACATGATGGAGACTCAGGCTCATGATGAAGACTCAGGCTCATGGTGAAGACATGATGAAGACTCAGGCTCATGGTGAAGAAATGATGAAGACTCGGGCTCATGGTGAAGACATGATGAAGACTCAGGCTCATGGTGAAGACATGATGAAGACTCGGGCTCATGGTGAAGAAATGATGAAGACTCAGGCTCATGGTGAAGACTCAGGCTCTTGATGAAGACTCATGGTGAAGACTTGATGAAGACTCAGGCTCATGATGAAGACATGATGGAGACTCAGGCTCATGATGAAGACTCAGGCTCATGGTGAAGACATGATGAAGACTCAGGCTCATGGTGAAGAAATGATGAAGACTCGGGCTCATGGTGAAGACATGATGAAGACTCAGGCTCATGGTGAAGACATGATGAAGACTCGGGCTCATGGTGAAGAAATGATGAAGACTCGGGCTCATGGTGAAGACATGATGAAGACTCAGGCTCATGGTGAAGAAATGATGAAGACTCGGGCTCATGGTGAAGACATGATGAAGATTCAGGCTCATGGTGAAGACATGATGAAGACCCAGGCTCATGGTGAAGACATGATGAAGACTCAGGCTCATGGTGAAGACATGATGAAGACTCGGGCTCATGGTGAAGACGTGATGAAGACTCAGGCTCATGGTGAAGACTAAGGCTCATGGTGAAGACATGATGAAGACTCAGGCTCATGTTGAAGACTTGATCAAGACTCGGGCTCATGATGAAGATTCAGGCTCATGGTGAAGACATGATGAAGACTCAGGCTCATGATGAAGACATGATGAAGACTCAGGCTTATGATGAAGACTCAGGCTCATGGTGAAGACTCAGGCTCATGGTGAAGACTTGATGAAGACTCAGGCTCATGATGAAGACATGATGAAGACTCAGGCTCATGGTGAAGACTCAGGCTCATGATGAAGACTCATGGTGAAGACATTATGAAGACTCGGGCTCATGATGAAGACGTGATGGAGACTCAGGCTCATGATGAAGACTCAGGCTCACGATGAAGACATGATGAAGACTCAGGCTCATGGTAAAGACATGATGAACACTCAGGCTCATGTTGAAGACTCAGGCTCACGGTGAAGACATTATGAAGACTCGGGCTCATGATGAAGACATGATGGAGACTCAGGCTCATGATGAAGACTCAGGCTCATGGTGAAGACATGATGAAGACTCGGGCTCATGGTGAAGACATGATGAAGACTCGGGCTCTTGGTGAAGACGTGATGAAGACTCAGGCTCATGGTGAAGACATGATGAACACTCAGGCTCATGTTGAAGACTCAGGCTCCTGATGAAGACTCATGGTGAAGACTTGATGAAGACTAAGGCTCATGATGAAGACATGATGGAGACTCAGGATCATGATGATGACTCAGGCTCATGATGAAGACATGATGAAGACTCAGGCTGATGGTGAAGACTTGATGAAGACTCAGGCTCATGATGAAGACATGATGAAGACTCAGGCTCATGGTGAAGACATGATGAAGACCCAGGCTCATGGTGAAGACGTGATGAAGACTCAGGCTCATGGTGAAGACTAAGGCTCATGGTGAAGACATGATGAAGACTCAGGCTCATGCTGAAGACGTGATCAAGACTCAGGCTCATGATGAAGATTCGGGCTCATGGTGAAGACATGATGAAGACTCAGGCTCATGGTGAAGACTTGATGAAGACTCAGGCTCATGATGAAGACATGATGAAGACTCAGGCTCATGTTGAAGACTCAGGCTCATGATGAAGACTCATGGTGAAGACTTGATGAAGACTCAGGCTCATGATGAAGACATGATGGAGACTCAGGCTCATGATGAAGACTCAGGCTCATGGTGAAGACATGATGAAGACTCGGGCTCATGGTGAAGACATGATGAAGACTCGGGCTCTTGGTGAAGACGTGATGAAGACTCAGGCTCATGGTGAAGACTCAGGCTCATGGTGAAGACATGATGAAGACTCAGGCTCATGGTGAAGACGTGATCAAGACTCAGCCTCATGATGAAGATTCAGGCTCATGGTGAAGACATGATGAAGGCTCAGGCTCATGGTGAAGACTTGATGAAGACTCAGGCTCATGATGAAGACATGATGAAGACTCAGGCTCATGGTGAAGACTCAGGCTCATGATGAAGACTCATGGTGAAGACTTGATGAAGGCTCAGGCTCATGATGAAGAAATGATGAAGACTCGGGCTCATGGTGAAGACGTAATGAAGACTCAGGCTCAGGATGAAGGCTCAGGCTCATGATTAAGACGTGATGAAGACTCAGGCTCATGATGAAGACATGATGAAGACTCAGGCTCATGGTGAAGACGTGATGAAGACTCGGGCTCATGGTGAAGACGTGATGAAGACTCAGGCACATGGTGAAGACTCAGGCTCATGATGAAGACTCAGACTCATGATGAAGACTAAGGCTCATGGTAGAGACGTGATGAAGACTCAGGCTCATGGTGGAGACATGGTGAAGACTCGGGCTCATGGTGAAGACTCAGGCTCATGATGAAGACGTGATGAAAGCTCAGGCTCATGGTGAAGACTCAGGCTCATGGTGAAGACTCAGGCTCATGATGAAGACTCAGGCTCATGTTGAAGACATGATGAAGACTCAGGCTCATGGTGAAGACTTGATGAAGACTCAGGCTCATGATGAAGACATGATGAAGACTCAGGCTCATGGTGAAGACATGATGAAGACTCAGGCTCATGGTGAAGACTTGATGAAGACTCAGGCTCATGGTGAAGACTAAGGCTCATGGTGAAGACATGATGAAGACTCAGGCTCATGGTGAAGACGTGATCAAGACTCAGGCTCATGATGAAGATTCAGGCTCATGGTGAAGACATGATGAAGACTCAGGCTCATGGTGAAGACTTGATGAAGACTCAGGCTCATGATGAAGACATGATGAAGACTCAGGCTCATGGTGAAGACTCAGGCTCATGATGAAGACTCATGGTGAAGACTTGATGAAGACTCAGGCTCATGATGAAGACATGATGGAGACTCAGGCTCATGATGAAGACTCAGGCTCATGGTGAAGACATGATGAAGACTCGGGCTCATGGTGAAGACATGATGAAGACTCGGGCTCTTGGTGAAGACGTGATGAAGACTCAGGCTCATGGTGAAGACGTGATCAAGACTCAGCCTCATGATGAAGATTCAGGCTCATGGTGAAGACATGATGAAGACTCAGGCTCATGGTGAAGACTTGATGAAGACTCAGGCTCATGATGAAGACATGATGAAGACTCAGGCTCATGGTGAAGACTCAGGCTCATGATGAAGACTCATGGTGAAGACTTGATGAAGGCTCAGGCTCATGATGAAGAAATGATGAAGACTCGGGCTCATGGTGAAGACGTAATGAAGACTCAGGCTCAGGATGAAGGCTCAGGCTCATGATTAAGACGTGATGAAGACTCAGGCTCATGATGAAGACATGATGAAGACTCAGGCTCATGGTGAAGACGTGATGAAGACTCGGGCTGATGGTAAATGCATGATGAAGACTCAGGCTCATGGTGAAGACTTGATGAAGACTCAGGCTCATGATGAAGACATGTTGAAGACTCAGGCTCATGGTGAAGACATGATGAAGACTCGGGCTCATGGTGAAGACTTGATGAAGACCCAGTCTCTTGGTGAAGACATGATGAAGACTCAAGCTCATGGTGAAGACATGATGAAGACTCGGGCTCATGGTGAAGACGTAATGAAGACTCAGGCTCAGGATGAAGGCTCAGGCTCATGATTAAGACCTGATGAAGACTCAGGCTCATGATGAAGACATGATGAAGACTCAGGCTCATGGTGAAGACGTGATGAAGACTCGGGCTCATGGTGAAGACGTGATGAAGACTCAGGCTCATGGTGAAGACTCAGGCTCATGATGAAGACTCAGACTCATGATGAAGACTAAGGCTCATGGTAGAGACGTGATGAAGACTCAGGCTCATGGTGGAGACATGGTGAAGACTCGGGCTCATGGTGAAGACTCAGGCTCATGATGAAGACGTGATGAAAGCTCAGGCTCATGGTGAAGACTCAGGCTCATGGTGGAGACATGGTGAAGACTCGGGCTCATGGTGAAGACTCAGGCTCATGATGAAGACGTGATGAAAGCTCAGGCTCATGGTGAAGACTCATGCTCATGATGAATACTCAGGCTCATGGTGAAAACTCAGGCTCATGATGAAGACGTGATGAAGACTCAGGCTCATGGTGAAGACATGATGAAGACTCAGGCTCATGATGAAGACATGATGAAGACTCAGGCTCATGGTGAAGACATGATGAAGACTCAGGCTCATGGTGAAGACTTGATGAAGACTTAGGCTCATGGTGAAGACTCAGGCTCATGATGAAGACATGATGAAGACTCAGGCTCATGGTGAAGACTTGATGAAGACTCAGGCTCATGATGAAGATTCAGGCTCATGGTGAAGACATGATGAAGACTCAGGGTCATGGTGAAGACATGAAGAAGACTCAGGCTCATGATGAAGACGTGATGAAGACTCGGGTTCATGGTGAAGACATGATGAAGACTCAGGCTCATGGTGAAGACATGATGAAGACTCAGGGTCATGGTGAAGACATGAATAAGACTCAGGCTCATGATGAAGACATGATGAAGACTCAGACTCATGGTGAAGACGTGATGAAGACTCGGGCTCATGGTGAAGACATGATGAAGACTCAGGCTCATGGTGAAGACTCAGGCTCATGGTGAAGACATGATGAAGACTCAGGCTCATGGTGAAGACATGATGAAGACTCGGGCTCATGGTGAAGACATGATGAAGACTCAGGCTCATGGTGAAGACATGATGAAGACTCGGGTTCATGGTGAAGAAATGATGAAGACTCAGGCTCATGGTGAAGACTCAGGCTCTTGATGAAGACTCATGGTGAAGACTTGATGAAGACTCAGGCTCATGATGAAGACATGATGGAGACTCAGGCTCATGATGACGACTCAGGCTCATGGTGAAGACATGATGAAGACTCAGGCTCATGGTGAAGAAATGATGAAGACTCGGGCTCATGGTGAAGACATGATGAAGACTCAGGCTCATGGTGAAGACATGATGAAGACTCGGCTCATGGTGAAGAAATGATGAAGACTCGGGCTCATGGTGAAGACTTGATGAAGACCCAGTCTCTTGGTGAAGACATGATGAAGACTCAAGCTCATGGTGAAGACTTGATGAAGACCCAGTCTCATGGTGAAGACATGATGAAGACTCAGGCTCATGGTGAAGAAATGATGAAGACTCGGGCTCATGGTGAAGACATGATGAAGATTCAGGCTCATGGTGAAGACATGATGAAGACTCAGGCTCATGGTGAAGACTCAGGCTCATGATGAAGACTCATGGTGAAGACTTGATGAAGACTCAGGCTCATGATGAAGACATGATGGAGACTCAGGCTCATGATGATGACTCAGGCTCATGATGAAGACATGATGAAGACTCAGGCTCATGTTGAAGACTTGATTAAGACTCAGGCTCATGATGAAGACTTGATGAAGACCCAGGCTCATGGTGAAGATGTGATGAAGACTCAGGCTCATGGTGAAGAAATGATGAAGACTCGGGCTAATGGTGAAGACTTGATGAAGACTCAGGCTCATGATGAAGACTTGATGAAGACCCAGACTCATGGTGAAGACGTGATGAAGACTCCGGCTCATGGTGAAGAAATGATGAAGACTCGGGCTCATGGTGAAGACGTGATGAAGACTCAGGCTCAGGATGAAGACTCAGGCTCATGATGAAGACGTGATGAAGACTCAGGCTCATGATGAAGACATGATGAAGACTCAGGCTCATGGTGAAGATGTGATGAAGACTCGGGCTAATGGTGAAGACATGATGAAGACTCGGGCTCATGGTGAAGACGTGATGAAGACTCAGGCTCATGGTGAAGACTCAGGCTCATGGTGAAGACATGATGATGACTCAGGCTCATGGTGAAGACGTGATGAAGACTCAGGCTCATGGTGAAGACTAAGGCTCATGGTGAAGACATGATGAAGACTCAGGCTCATGGTGAAGACGTGATCAAGACTCAGGCTCATTATGAGGATTCAGGCTCATGGTGAAGACATGATGAAGACTCAGGCTCAATGTGAAGACGTGATGAAGACTCAGGCTCATGGTGAAGACTCAGGCTCATGGTGAAGACTCAGGCTCATGATGAAAACATGATGAAAACTCAGGCTCATGGTGAAGACATGATGAAGACTCGGGCTCATGGTGAAGACCCAGGCTCATGATGAAGACTCATGGTAGAGACTTGATGAAGACTCAGGCTCATGGTGAAGACTCAGGCTCATGTTGAAGACGTGATGAAGACTCAGGCTCATGGTGAAGACTCAGGCTCATGGTGAAGACTCAGGCTCATGATGAAGACATGATGAAGACTCAGGCTCATGGTGAAGACATGATGAAGACTCGGGCTCATGGTAAAGACGTGATGAAGACTTAGGCTCATGGCGAAGACTCAGGCTCATGGTGAAGACATGATGAAGACTCAGGCTCATGGTGAAGACGTGATCAAGACTCAGGCTCATGATGAAGACTCAGGCTCATGATGAAGACATGATGAAGACTCAGGCTCATGGTGAAGACTCAGGCTCATGGTGAAGACATGATGATGACTCAGGCTCATGGTGAAGACGTGATGAAGACTCAGGCTCATGGTGAAGACTAAGGCTCATGGTGAAGACATGATGAAGACTCAGGCTCATGGTGAAGACGTGATCAAGACTCAGGCTCATTATGAGGATTCAGGCTCATGGTGAAGACATGATGAAGACTCAGGCTCAATGTGAAGACGTGATGAAGACTCAGGCTCATGGTGAAGACTCAGGCTCATGGTGAAGACTCAGGCTCATGATGAAAACATGATGAAAACTCAGGCTCATGGTGAAGACATGATGAAGACTCGGGCTCATGGTGAAGACCCAGGCTCATGATGAAGACTCATGGTAGAGACTTGATGAAGACTCAGGCTCATGGTGAAGACTCAGGCTCATGTTGAAGACGTGATGAAGACTCAGGCTCATGGTGAAGACTCAGGCTCATGGTGAAGACTCAGGCTCATGATGAAGACATGATGAAGACTCAGGCTCATGGTGAAGACATGATGAAGACTCGGGCTCATGGTAAAGACGTGATGAAGACTTAGGCTCATGGCGAAGACTCAGGCTCATGGTGAAGACATGATGAAGACTCAGGCTCATGGTGAAGACGTGATCAAGACTCAGGCTCATGATGAAGACTCAGGCTCATGATGAAGACATGATGAAGACTCAGGCTCATGGTGAAGACTCAGGCTCGTGATGAAAACTCATGGTGAAGACTTGATGAAGACTAAGGCTCATGATGAAGACATGATGGAGACTCAGGCTCATGATGATGACTCAGGCTCATGATGAAGACATGATGAAGACTCAGGCTGATGGTGAAGACTTGATGAAGACTCAGGCTCATGATGAAGACATGATGAAGAGTCAGGCTCATGGTGAAGACATGATGAAGACTCAGGCTCATGGTGAAGACATGATGAAGACTCGGGCTCATGGTGAAGACGTGATGAAGACTCAGGCTCATGGTGAAGACTAAGGCTCATGGTGAAGACATGATGAAGACTCAGGCTCATGGTGAAGACATGATGAAGACTAAGGCTCATGGTGAAGACTCAGGCTCATGATGAAGACTCATGGTGAAGACTTGATGAAGACTAAGGCTCATGATGAGGACATGATGGAGACTCAGGCTCATGATGATGACTCAGGCTCATGGTGAAGACATGATGAAGACTAAGGCTCAATGTGAAGACTTGATGAAGACTCAGGCTCATGATGAAGACATGATGAAAACTCAGGCTCATGGTGAAGACTCAGGCTCATGATGAAGACTCATTGTGAAGACTTGATGAAGACTCAGGCTCATGATGAAGACATGATGGAGACTAAGGCTCATGATGAAGACTCAGGCTCATGGTGAAGACATGATGAAGACTCGGGCTCATGGTGAAGACATGATGAAGACTCGGGCTCATGGTGAAGACGTGATGAAGACTCAGGCTCATGGTGAAGACATGATGAAGACTCGGGCTCATGGTGAAGACTTGATGAAGACCCAGGCTCATGGTGAAGACATGATGAAGACTCAAGCTCATGGTGAAGACATGATGAAGACTCAGGCTCATGGTGAAGACATGATGAAGACTCAGGCTCATGGTGAAGACATGATGAAGACTCGGGCTCATGGTGAAGTCGTGATGAAGACTCAGGCTCATGGTGAAGACTAAGGCTCATGGTGAAGACATGATGAAGACTCAGGCTCATGGTGAAGACAGGATGAAGACTAAGGCTCATGGTGAAGACTCAGGCTCAGGATGAAGACTCATGGTGAAGACTTGATGAAGACTTAGGCTCATGATGAAGACATGATGGAGACTCAGGCTCATGATGATGAGTCAGGCTCATGATGAAGACATGATGAAGACTCAGGCTGATGGTGAAGACTTGATGAAGACTCAGTCTCATGATGAATACATGATGAAGACGCAGGCTCATGGTGAAGACATGAAGAAGACTCGGGCTGATGGTGAAGACTTGATGAAGACCCAGGCTCATGGTGAAGACATGATGAAGACTCAAGCTCATGGTGAAGACATGATGAAGACTCAGGCTCATGGTGAAGACATGATGAAGACTCAAGCTCATGGTGAAGACATGATGATGAGTCAGGCTCATGATGAAGACATGATGAAGACTCAGGCTGATGGTGAAGACTTGATGAAGACCCAGGCTCATGGTGAAGACATGATGAAGACTCAAGCTCATGGTGAAGACATGATGAAGACTCGGGCTCATGGTGAAGACGTGATGAAGACTCAGGCTCATGGTGAAGACTAAGGCTCATGGTGAAGACATGATGAAGACTCAGGCTCATGGTGAAGACGTGATCAAGACTCAGGATCATTATGAAGATTCAGGCTCATGGTGAATACATGATGAAGACTCAGGCTCAATGTGAAGACTTGATAATGACTCGGGCTCATGGTGAAGACGTGATGAAGACTCAGGCTCATGGTGAAGACATGATGAAGACTCGGGCTCATGGTGAAGACTTGATAAAGACCCAGGTTCATTGTGAAGACATGATGAAGACTCAAGCTCATGGTGAAGACATGATGAAGACTCAGGCTCATGGTGAAGACATGATGAAGAATCAGGCTCATGGTGAAGACATGATGAAGACTCGGGCTCATGGTGAAGACGTGATGAAGACTCAGGCTCATGATGATGACTCAGGCTCATGATGAAGACATGATGAAGACTCAGGCTCATGGTGAATACTTGATGAAGACTCAGGCTCATGATGAAGACATGATGAAGACTCAGGCTCATGGTGAAGACATGATGAAGACTCGGGCTCATGGTGAAGACTTGATGAAGACCCAGGCTCATGGTGAAGACTTGATGAAGACCCAGGCTCATGGTGAAGACATGATGAAGACTCGGGCTCATGGTGAAGACATGATGAAGACTCGGGCTCATGGTGAAGACGTGATGAAGACTCAGGCTCATGGTGAAGACTCAGGCTCATGGTGAAGACATGATGAAGACTCAGGCTCATGTTGAAGACGTGATCAAGACTCAGGCCTCATGATGAAGATTCAGGCTCATGGTGAAGACATGATGAAGACTCAGGCTCATGGTGAAGACTTGATGAAGACTCAGGCTCATGATGAAGACATGATGAAGACTCAGGCTCATGGTGAAGACCCAGGCTCATGATGAAGACTCATGGTAGAGACGTGATGAAGACTCAGGCTCATGGTGAAGACTCAGGCTCATGTTGAAGACGTGATGAAGACTCAGGCTCATGGTGAAGACTCAGGCTCATGATGAAGACATGATGAAGACTCAGGCTCATGGTGAAGACATGATGAAGACTCGGGCTCATGGTGAAGACATGATGAAGACTTAGGCTCATGGCGAAGACTCAGGCTCATGGTGAAGACATGATGAAGACTCAGGCTCATGGTGAAGACGTGATCAAGACTCAGGCTCATGATGAAGATTCAGGCTCATTGTGAAGACATGATGAAGACTCAGGCTCATGGTGAAGACTTGATGAAGACTCAGGCTCATGATGAAGACATGATGAAGACTCAGGCTCATGGTGAAGAGTCAGGCTCGTGATGAAGACTCATGGTGAAGACTTGATGAAGACTAAGGCTCATGATGAAGACATGATGGAGACTCAGGCTCATGATGATGACTCAGGCTCATGATGAAGACATGATGAAGACTCAGGCTGATGGTGAAGACTTGATGAAGACTCAGGCTCATGATGAAGACATGATGAAGACTCAGGCTCATGGTGAAGACATGATGAAGACTCGGGCTCATGGTGAAGACTTGATGAAGACCCAGGCTCATGGTGAAGACATGATGAAGACTCAAGCTCATGGTGAAGACATGATGAAGACTCAGGCTCATGGTGAAGACATGATGAAGACTCAGGCTCATGGTGAAGACATTATGAAGACTCGGGCTCATGGTGAAGACGTGATGAAGACTCAGGCTCATGGTGAAGACTAAGGCTCATGGTGAAGACATGATGAAGACTCAGAATCATGGTGAAGACATGATGAAGACTAAGGCTCATGGTGAAGACTCAGGCTCATGATGAAGACTCATGGTGAAGACTTGATGAAGACTAAGGCTCATGATGAGGACATGATGGAGACTCAGGCTCATGATGATGACTCAGGCTCATGATGAAGACATGATGAAGACTCAGGCTCATGGTGAAGACTTGATGAAGACTCAGACTCATGATGAAGACATGATGAAGACTCAGGCTCATGGTGAATACATGATGAAGACTCGGGCTCATGGTGAAGACTTGATGAAGACCCAGGCTCATGGTGAAGACATGATGAAGACTCAAGCTCATGGTGAAGACATGATGAAGACTCAGGCTCATGGTGAAGACATGATGAAGACTCGGGCTCATGGTGAAGACGTGATGAAGACTCAGGCTCATGGTGAAGACTAAGGCTCATGGTGAAGACATGATGAAGACTCAGGCTCATGGTGAAGACGTGATCAAGACTCAGGCTCATTATGAGGATTCAGGCTCATGGTGAAGACATGATGAAGACTCAGGCTCATGGTGAAGACCTGATGAAGACTCAGGCTCATGGTGAAGACTCAGGCTCATGGTGAAGACTCAGGCTCATGATGAAGACATGATGAAGACTCAGGCTCATGGTGAAGACATGATGAAGACTCGGGCTCATGGTGAAGACCCAGGCTCATGATGAAGACTCATGGTAGAGACGTGATGAAGACTCAGGCTCATGGTGAAGACATGATGAAGACTCAGGCTCATGTTGAAGACGTGATCAAGACTCAGGCCTCATGATGAAGATTCAGGCTCATGGTGAAGACATGATGAAGACTCAGGCTCATGGTGAAGACTTGATGAAGACTCAGGCTCATGATGAAGACATGATGAAGACTCAGGCTCATGGTGAAGACCCAGGCTCATGATGAAGACTCATGGTAGAGACGTGATGAAGACTCAGGCTCATGGTGAAGACTCAGGCTCATGATGAAGACATGATGAAGACTCAGGCTCATGGTGAAGACATGATGAAGACTCGGGCTCATGGTGAAGACGTGATGAAGACTTAGGCTCATGGCGAAGACTCAGGCTCATGGTGAAGACATGATGAAGACTCAGGCTCATGATGAAGATTCAGGCTCATTGTGAAGACATGATGAAGACTCAGGCTCATGGTGAAGACTTGATGAAGACTCAGGCTCATGATGAAGACATGATGAAGACTCAGGCTCATGGTTAAGAGTCAGGCTCGTGATGAAGACTCATGGTGAAGACTTGATGAAGACTAAGGCTCATGATGAAGACATGATGGAGACTCAGGCTCATGATGATGACTCAGGCTCATGGTGAAGACTTGATGAAGACTCAGGCTCATGATGAAGACATGATGAAGACTCAGGCTCATGGTTAAGAGTCAGGCTCGTGATGAAGACTCATGGTGAAGACTTGATGAAGACTAAGGCTCATGATGAAGACATGATGGAGACTCAGGCTCATGATGATGACTCAGGCTCATGATGAAGACATGATGAAGACTCAGGCTCATGTTGAAGACGTGATGAAGACTCAGGCTCATGGTGAAGACTCAGGCTCATGATGAAGACATGATGAAGACTCAGGCTCATGGTGAAGACATGATGAAGACTCGGGCTCATGGTGAAGACTTGATGAAGACCCAGGCTCATGGTGAAGACATGATGAAGACTCAAGCTCATGGTGAAGACATGATGAAGACTCAGGCTCATGGTGAAGACATGATGAAGACTCGGGCTCATGGTGAAGACGTGATGAAGACTCAGGCTCATGGTGAAGACTAAGGCTCATGGTGAAGACATGATGAAGACTCAGGCTCATGGTGAAGACGTGATCAAGACTCAGGCTCATTATGAGGATTCAGGCTCATGGTGAAGACATGATGAAGACTCAGGCTCAATGTGAAGACGTGATGAAGACTCAGGCTCATGGTGAAGACTCAGGCTCATGGTGAAGACTCAGGCTCATGATGAAGACATGATGAAGACTCAGGCTCATGGTGAAGACATGATGAAGACTCGGGCTCATGGTGAAGACCCAGGCTCATGATGAAGACTCATGGTAGAGACGTGATGAAGACTCGGGCTCATGGTGAAGACCCAGGCTCATGATGAAGACTCATGGTAGAGACGTGATGAAGACTCAGGCTCATGGTGAAGACATGATGAAGACTCAGGCTCATGTTGAAGACGTGATCAAGACTCAGGCCTCATGATGAAGATTCAGGCTCATGGTGAAGACATGATGAAGACTCAGGCTCATGGTGAAGACTTGATGAAGACTCAGGCTCATGATGAAGACATGATGAAGACTCAGGCTCATGGTGAAGACCCAGGCTCATGATGAAGACTCATTGTAGAGACGTGATGAAGACTCAGGCTCATGGTGAAGACTCAGGCTCATGGTGAACACATGATGAAGACTCAGGCTCATGGTGAAGACATGATGAAGACTCGGGCTCGTGATGAAGACTCATGGTGAAGACTTGTTGAAGACTAAGGCTCATGATGAAGACATGATGGAGACTCAGGCTCATGATGATGACTCAGGCTCATGATGAAGACATGATGAAGACTCAGGCTCATGTTGAAGACGTGATGAAGACTCAGGCTCATGGTGAAGACTCAGGCTCATGATGAAGACATGATGAAGACTCAGGCTCATGGTGAAGACATGGTGAAGACCCGGGCTCATGGTGAAGACGTGATGAAGACTTAGGCTCATGGCGAAGACTCAGGCTCATGGTGAAGACATGATGAAGACTCAGGCTCATGGTGATGACGTGATCAAGACTCAGGCTCATGATGAAGATTCAGGCTCATTGTGAAGACATGATGAAGACTCAGGCTCATGGTGAAGACTTGATGAAGACTCAGGCTCATGATGAAGACATGATGAAGACTCAGGCTCATGGTGAAGAGTCAGGCTCGTGATGAAGACTCATGGTGAAGACTTGATGAATACTAAGGCTCATGATGAAGACATGATGGATACTCAGGCTCATGATGATGACTCAGGCTCATGATGAAGACATGATGAAGACTCAGGCTGATGGTGAAGACTTGATGAAGACTCAGGCTCATGATGAAGACATGATGAAGACTCAGGCTCATGGTGAAGACATGATGAAGACTCGGGCTCGTGGTGAAGACTTGATGAAGACCCAGGCTCATGGTGAAGACATGATGAAGACTCAAGCTCATGGTGAAGACATGATGAAGACTCAGGCTCATGGTGAAGACATGATGAAGACTCAGGCTCATGGTGAAGACATGATGAATACTCGGGCTCATGGTGAAGACGTGATGAAGACTCAGGCTCATGGTGAAGACTCAGGCTCATGGTGAAGACATGATGAAGACTAAGGCTCATGGTGAAGACTCAGGCTCATGATGAAGAATCATGGTGAAGACTTGATGAAGACTCAGGCTCATGATGAAGACATGATGGAGACTCAGGCTCATGATGAAGACTCAGGCTCATGGTGAAGACATGATGAAGACTCAGGCTCATGGTGAAGAAATGATGAAGACTCGGGCTCATGGTGAAGACATGATGAAGACTCAGGCTCATGGTGAAGACATGATGAAGACTCGGGCTCATGGTGAAGAAATGATGAAGATTCGGGCTCATGGTGAAGACATGATGAAGACTCAGGCTCATGGTGAAGAAATGATGAAGACTCGGGCTCATGGTGAAGACATGATGAAGATTCAGGCTCATGGTGAAGACATGATGAAGACTCAGGCTCATGGTGAAGACTCAGGCTCATGATGAAGACTCATGGTGAAGACTTGATGAAGACTCAGGCTCATGATGAAGACATGATGGAGACTCAGGCTCATGATGATGACTCAGGCTCATGATGAAGACATGATGAAGACTCAGGCTCATGGTGAAGACTTGATGAAGACTCAGGCTCATGATGAAGACATGATGAAGACTCAGGCTCATGGTGAAGACATGATGAAGACTCGGGCTCATGGTGAAGAAATGATGAAGACTCGGGCTCATGGTGAAGACTTGATGAAGACTCAGGCTCATGATGAAGACATGATGAAGACTCAGGCTCATGGTGAAGACATGATGAAGACTCGGGCTCATTGTGAAGACTTGATGAAGACCCAGGCTCATGGTGAAGACTTGATGAAGACCCAGACTCATGGTGAAGACGTGATGAAGACTCGGGCTCATGGTGAAGAAATGATGAAGACTCGGGCTCATGGTGAAGACGTGTTGAAGACTCAGGCTCAGGATGAAGACTCAGGCTCATGATGAAGACGTGATGAAGACTCAGGCTCATGATGAAGACATGATGAAGACTCAGGCTCATGGTGAAGATGTGATGAAGACTCGGGCTAATGGTGAAGACATGATGAAGACTCGGACTCATGGTGAAGACGTGATGAAGACTCAGGCTCATGGTGAAGACTCAGGCTCATGGTGAAGACATGATGACGACTCAGGCTCATGGTGAAGACGTGATCAAGACTCAGGCTCATGATGAAGATTCAGGCTCATGGTGAAGACATGATGAAGACTCAGGCTCATGTTGAAGACTCAGGCTCATGATGAAGACTCATGGTGAAGACTTGATGAAGACTCAGGCTCATGATGAAGACATGATTGAGACTCAGGCTCATGATGATGACTCAGGCTCATGATGAAGACATGATGAAGACTCAGGCTCATGGTGAAGAAATGATGAAGACTCGGGCTCATGGTGAAGACATGATGAAGACTCAGGCTCATGGTGAAGAAATGATGAAGACTCGGGCTCATGGTGAAGACATGATGAAGACTCAGGCTCATGGTGAAGACATGTTGAAGACTCGGGCTCATGGTGAAGACATGATGAAGACTCAGGCTCATGGGGAAGAAATGATGAAGACTCGGGCTCATGGTGAAGACATGATGAAGATTCAGGCTCATGGTGAAGACATGATGAAGACTCAGGCTCATGGTGAAGACTCAGGCTCATGATGAAGAATCATGCTGAAGACTTGATGAAGACTCAGGCTCATGATGAAGACATGATGGAGACTCAGGCTCATGATGATGACTCAGGCTCATGATGAAGACATGATGAAGACTCAGGCTCATGGTGAAGACTTGATGAAGACTCAGGCTCATGATGAAGACATGATGAAGACTCAGGCTCATGGTGAAGACATGATGAAGACTCGGGCTCATGGTGAAGAAATGATGAAGACTCGGGCTCATGGTGAAGACTTGATGAAGACTCAGGCTCATGATGAAGACATGATGAAGACTCAGGCTCATGGTGAAGACATGATGAAGACTCGGGCTCATTGTGAAGACTTGATGAAGACCCAGGCTCATGGTGAAGACTTGATGAAGACCCAGACTCATGGTGAAGACGTGATGAAGACTCGGGCTCATGGTGAAGAAATGATGAAGACTCGGGCTCATGGTGAAGAAGTGTTAAAGACTCAGGCTCAGGATGAAGACTCAGGCTCATGATGAAGACGTGATGAAGACTCAGGCTCATGATGAAGACATGATGAAGACTCAGGCTCATGGTGAAGATGTGATGAAGACTCGGGCTAATGGTGAAGACATGATGAAGACTCGGGCTCATGGTGAAGACGTGATGAAGACTCAGGCTCATGGTGAAGACTCAGGCTCATGGTGAAGACATGATGACGACTCAGGCTCATGGTGAAGACGTGATCAAGACTCAGGCTCATGATGAAGATTCAGGCTCATGGTGAAGACATGATGAAGACTCAGGCTCATGTTGAAGACTCAGGCTCATGATGAAGACTCATGGTGAAGACTTGATGAAGACTCAGGCTCATGATGAAGACATGATGGAGACTCAGGCTCATGATGATGACTCAGGCTCATGATGAAGACATGATGAAGACTCAGGCTCATGGTGAAGACTCAGGCTCATGATGAAGACTCATGGTGAAGACTTGATGAAGGCTCAGGCTCATGATGAAGAAATGATGAAGACTCGGGCTCATGGTGAAGACGTAATGAAGACTCAGGCTCAGGATGAAGGCTCAGGCTCATGATGAAGACATGATGAAGACTCAGGCTCATGGTGAAGACGTGATGAAGACTCGGGCTCATGATGAAGACATGATGAAGACTCAGGCTCATGGTGAAGACATGATGAAGACTCGGGCTCATGGTGAAGACTTGATGAAGACCCAGTCTCTTGGTGAAGACATGATGAAGACTCAAGCTCATGGTGAAGACATGATGAAGACTCGGGCTCATGGTGAAGACGTAATGAAGACTCAGACTCAGGATGAAGGCTCAGGCTCATGATTAAGACGTGATGAAGACTCAGGCTCATGATGAAGACATGATGAAGACTCAGGCTCATGGTGAAGACGTGATGAAGACTCGGGCTCATGGTGAAGACGTGATGAAGACTCAGGCTCATGGTGAAGACTCAGGCTCATGATGAAGACTCAGACTCATGATGAAGACTAAGGCTCATGGTAGAGACGTGATGAAGACTCAGGCTCATGGTGGAGACATGGTGAAGACTCGGGCTCATGGTGAAGACTCAGGCTCATGATGAAGACGTGATGAAAGCTCAGGCTCATGGTGAAGACTCAGGCTCATGGTGAAGACTCAGGCTCATGATGAAGACTCAGGCTCATGTTGAAGACATGATGAAGACTCAGGCTCATGGTGAAGACTTGATGAAGACTCAGGCTCATGATGAAGACATGATGAAGACTCAGGCTCATGGTGAAGACATGATGAAGACTCAGGCTCATGGTGAAGACTTGATGAAGACTTAGGCTCATGGTGAAGACTCAGGCTCATGATGAAGACATGATGAAGACTCAGGCTCATGGTGAAGACTTGATGAAGACTCAGGCTCATGATGAAGATTCAGGCTCATGGTGAAGACATGATGAAGACTCAGGGTCATGGTGAAGACATGAAGAAGACTCAGGCTCATGATGAAGACGTGATGAAGACTCGGGCTCATGGTGAAGACATGATGAAGACTCAGGCTCATGGTGAAGACATGATGAAGACTCAGGCTCATGATGAAGATTCAGGCTCATGGTGAAGACATGATGAAGACTCAGGGTCATGGTGAAGACATGAATAAGACTCAGGCTCATGATGAAGACATGATGAAGACTCAGACTCATGGTGAAGACGTGATGAAGACTCGGGCTCATGGTGAAGACATGATGAAGACTCAGGCTCATGATGAAGACATGATGAAGACTCAGGCTCATGATGAAGACATGATGAAGACTCAGGCTCATGGTGAATACTCAGGCTCATGATGAAGACTCATGGTGAAGACTTGATGAAGACTCAGGCTCATGATGAAGACATGATGGAGACTCAGGCTCATGATGAAGACTCAGGCTCATGGTGAAGACATGATGAAGACTCAGGCTCATGGTGAAGAAATGATGAAGACTCGGGCTCATGGTGAAGACATGATGAAGACTCAGGCTCATGGTGAAGACATGATGAAGACTCGGGCTCATGGTGAAGAAATGATGAAGACTCGGGCTCATGGTGAAGACATGATGAAGACTCAGGCTCATTGTGAAGAAATGATGAAGACTCGGGCTCATGGTGAAGACATGATGAAGATTCAGGCTCATGGTGAAGACATGATGAAGACTCAGGCTCATGGTGAAGACTCAGGCTCATGATGAAGACTCATGGTGAAGACTTGATGAAGACTCAGGCTCATGATGAAGACATGATGGAGACTCAGGCTCATGATGATGACTCAGGCTCATGATGAAGACATGATGAAGACTCAGGCTCATGGTGAAGACTTGATGAAGACTCAGGCTCATGATGAAGACATGATGAAGACTCAGGCTCATGGTG
Organism: Notothenia rossii; assembly: GCF_949606895.1. Classification (NCBI taxonomy): domain Eukaryota; kingdom Metazoa; phylum Chordata; class Actinopteri; order Perciformes; family Nototheniidae; genus Notothenia; species Notothenia rossii. The sequence continues at coordinate 46,361,444 of NC_136901.1, read as the reverse complement.
AAGACATGATGAAGACTCGGGCTCATGGTGAAGAAATGATGAAGACTCAGGCTCATGGTGAAGACTTGATGAAGACTCAGGCTCATGATGAAGACATGATGAAGACTCAGGCTCATGGTGAAGACATGATGAAGACTCGGGCTCATTGTGAAGACTTGATGAAGACCCAGGCTCATGGTGAAGACTTGATGAAGACCCAGACTCATGGTGAAGACGTGATGAAGCCTCGGGCTCATGGTGAAGAAATGATGAAGACTCGGGCTCATGGTGAAGACGTGTTGAAGACTCAGGCTCAGGATGAAGACTCAGGCTCATGATGAAGACGTGATGAAGACTCAGGCTCATGATGAAGACATGATGAAGACTCAGGCTCATGGTGAAGATGTGATGAAGACTCGGGCTAATGGTGAAGACATGATGAAGACTCGGGCTCATGGTGAAGACTCAGGCTCATGATGAAGACTCATGGTGAAGACATGATGAAGACTCGGGCTCATGGTGAAGACGTGATGAAGACTCAGGCTCATGGTGAAGACTCAGGCTCATGGTGAAGACATGATGACGACTCAGGCTCATGGTGAAGACGTGATCAAGACTCAGGCTCATGATGAAGATTCAGGCTCATGGTGAAGACATGATGAAGACTCAGGCTCATGTTGAAGACTCAGGCTCATGATGAAGACTCATGGTGAAGACTTGATGAAGACTCAGGCTCATGATGAAGACATGATGGAGACTCAGGCTCATGATGATGACTCAGGCTCATGATGAAGACATGATGAAGACTCAGGCTCATGGTGAAGAAATGATGAAGACTCGGGCTCATGGTGAAGACATGATGAAGACTCAGGCTCATGGTGAAGAAATGATGAAGACTCGGGCTCATGGTGAAGACATGATGAAGACTCAGGCTCATGGTGAAGACATGATGAAGACTCGGGCTCATGGTGAAGAAATGATGAAGACTCGGGCTCATGGTGAAGACATGATGAAGACTCAGGCTCATGGTGAAGAAATGATGAAGACTCGGGCTCATGGTGAAGACATGATGAAGATTCAGGCTCATGGTGAAGACATGATGAAGACTCAGGCTCATGGTGAAGACTCAGGCTCATGATGAAGACTCATGGTGAAGACTTGATGAAGACTCAGGCTCATGATGAAGACATGATGAAGACTCAGGCTCATGATGATGACTCAGGCTCATGATGAAGACATGATGAAGACTCAGGCTCATGGTGAAGACTTGATGAAGACTCAGGCTCATGATGAAGACATGATGAAGACTCAGGCTCATGGTGAAGACATGATGAAGACTCGGGCTCATGGTGAAGAAATGATGAAGACTCGGGCTCATGGTGAAGACTTGATGAAGACTCAGGCTCATGATGAAGACATGATGAAGACTCAGGCTCATGGTGAAGACATGATGAAGACTCGGGCTCATTGTGAAGACTTGATGAAGACCCAGGCTCATGGTGAAGACTTGATGAAGACCCAGACTCATGGTGAAGACGTGATGAAGACTCGGGCTCATGGTGAAGAAATGATGAAGACTCGGGATCATGGTGAAGACGTGTTGAAGACTCAGGCTCAGGATGAAGACTCAGGCTCATGATGAAGACGTGATGAAGACTCTAGCTCATGATGAAGACATGATGAAGACTCAGGCTCATGGTGAAGATGTGATGAAGACTCGGGCTAATGGTGAAGACATGATGAAGACTCGGGCTCATGGTGAAGACGTGATGAAGACTCAGGCTCATGGTGAAGACTCAGGCTCATGGTGAAGACATGATGACGACTCAGGCTCATGGTGAAGACGTGATCAAGACTCAGGCTCATGATGAAGATTCAGGCTCAGGGTGAAGACATGATGAAGACTCAGGCTCATGTTGAAGACTCAGGCTCATGATGAAGACTCATGGTGAAGACTTGATGAAGACTCAGGCTCATGATGAAGACATGATGGAGACTCAGGCTCATGATGATGACTCAGGCTCATGATGAAGACATGATGAAGACTCAGGCTCATGGTGAAGACTCAGGCTCATGATGAAGACTCATGGTGAAGACTTGATGAAGGCTCAGGCTCATGATGAATAAATGATGAAGACTCGGGCTCATGGTGAAGACGTAATGAAGACTCGGGCTCATGGTAAAGACATGATGAAGACTCAGGCTCATGGTGAAGACTTTATGAAGACTCAGGCTCATGATGAAGACATGATGAAGACTCAGGCTCATGGTGAAGACATGATGAAGACTCGGGCTCATGGTGAAGACTTGATGAAGACCCAGTCTCTTGGTGAAGACATGATGAAGACTCAAGCTCATGGTGAAGACATGATGAAGACTCGGGCTCATGGTGAAGACGTAATGAAGACTCAGGCTCAGGATGAAGGCTCAGGCTCATGATTAAGACGTGATGAAGACTCAGGCTCATGATGAAGACATGATGAAGACTCAGGCTCATGGTGAAGACGTGATGAAGACTCGGGCTCATGGTGAAGACGTGATGAAGACTCAGGCTCATGGTGAAGACTCAGGCTCATGATGAAGACTCAGACTCATGATGAAGACTAAGGCTCATGGTAGAGATGTGATGAAGACTCAGGCTCATGGTGGAGACATGGTGAAGACTCGGGCTCATGGTGAAGACTCAGGCTCATGATGAATACGTGATGAAAGCTCAGGCTCATGGTGAAGACTCAGGCTCATGGTGAAGACTCAGGCTCATGATGAAGACTCAGGCTCATGTTGAAGACATGATGAAGACTCAGGCTCATGGTGAAGACTTGATGAAGACTCAGGCTCATGATGAAGACATGATGAAGACTCAGGCTCATGGTGAAGACATGATGAAGACTCAGGCTCATGGTGAAGACTTGATGAAGACTTAGGCTCATGGTGAAGACTCAGGCTCATGATGAAGACATGATGAAGACTCAGGCTCATGGTGAAGACTTGATGAAGACTCAGGCTCATGATGAAGATTCAGGCTCATGGTGAAGACATGATGAAGACTCAGGGTCATGGTGAAGACATGAAGAAGACTCAGGCTCATGATGAAGACGTGATGAAGACTCGGGCTCATGGTGAAGACATGATGAAGACTCAGGCTCATGGTGAAGACATGATGAAGACTCAGGCTCATGATGAAGATTCAGGCTCATGGTGAAGACATGATGAAGACTCAGGGTCATGGTGAAGACATGAATAAGACTCAGGCTCATGATGAAGACATGATGAAGACTCAGACTCATGGTGAAGACGTGATGAAGACTCGGGCTCATGGTGAAGACATGATGAAGACTCAGGCTCATGATGAAGACATGATGAAGACTCAGGCTCATGATGAAGACATGATGAAGACTCAGGCTCATGGTGAATACTCAGGCTCATGATGAAGACTCATGGTGAAGACTTGATGAAGACTCAGGCTCATGATGAAGACATGATGGAGACTCAGGCTCATGATGAAGACTCAGGCTCATGGTGAAGACATGATGAAGATTCAGGCTCATGGTGAAGAAATGATGAAGACTCGGGCTCATGGTGAAGAAATGATGAAGACTCGGGCTCATGGTGAAGACGTGATGAAGACTCGGGCTCATGGTGAAGAAATGATGAAGACTCGGGCTCATGGTGAAGACATGATGAAGACTCAGGCTCATGGTGAAGAAATGATGAAGACTCGGGCTCATGGTGAAGACATGATGAAGATTCAGGCTCATGGTGAAGACATGATGAAGACTCAGGCTCATGGTGAAGACTCAGGCTCATGATGAAGACTCATGGTGAAGACTTGATGAAGACTCAGGCTCATGATGAAGACATGATGGAGACTCAGGCTCATGATGATGACTCAGGCTCATGATGAAGACATGATGAAGACTCAGGCTCATGGTGAAGACTTGATGAAGACTCAGGCTCATGATGAAGACATGATGAAGTCTCAGGCTAATGGTGAAGACATGATGAAGACCCAGGCTCATGGTGAAGACTTGATGAAGACCCAGGCTCATGGTGAAGATGTGATGAAGACTCGGGCTCATGGTGAAGAAATGATGAAGACTCGGGCTCATGGTGAAGACTTGATGAAGACTCAGGCTCATGATGAAGACATGATGAAGACTCAGGCTCATGGTGAAGACATGATGAAGACTCAGGCTCATTGTGAAGACTTGATGAAGAACCAGGCTCATGGTGAAAACTTGATGAAGACCCAGACTCATGGTGAAGACGTGATGAAGACTCGGGCTCATGGTGAAGAAATGATGAAGACTCGGGATCATGGTGAAGACGTGTTGAAGACTCAGGCTCAGGATGAAGACTCAGGCTCATGATGAAGACGTGATGAAGACTCTAGCTCATGATGAAGACATGATGAAGACTCAGGCTCATGGTGAAGATGTGATGAAGACTCGGGCTAATGGTGAAGACATGATGAAGACTCGGGCTCATGGTGAAGACGTGATGAAGACTCAGGCTCATGGTGAAGACTCAGGCTCATGGTGAAGACATGATGACGACTCAGGCTCATGGTGAAGACGTGATCAAGACTCAGGCTCATGATGAAGATTCAGGCTCAGGGTGAAGACATGATGAAGACTCAGGCTCATGTTGAAGACTCAGGCTCATGATGAAGACTCATGGTGAAGACTTGATGAAGACTCAGGCTCATGATGAAGACATGATGGAGACTCAGGCTCATGATGATGACTCAGGCTCATGATGAAGACATGATGAAGACTCAGGCTCATGGTGAAGACTCAGGCTCATGATGAAGACTCATGGTGAAGACTTGATGAAGGCTCAGGCTCATGATGAAGAAATGATGAAGACTCGGGCTCATGGTGAAGACGTAATGAAGACTCGGGCTCATGGTAAAGACATGATGAAGACTCAGGCTCATGGTGAAGACTTTATGAAGACTCAGGCTCATGATGAAGACATGATGAAGACTCAGGCTCATGGTGAAGACATGATGAAGACTCGGGCTCATTGTGAAGACTTGATGAAGACCCAGTCTCTTGGTGAAGACATGATGAAGACTCAAGCTCATGGTGAAGACATGATGAAGACTCGGGCTCATGGTGAAGACGTAATGAAGACTCAGGCTCAGGATGAAGGCTCAGGCTCATGATTAAGACGTGATGAAGACTCAGGCTCATGATGAAGACATGATGAAGACTCAGGCTCATGGTGAAGACGTGATGAAGACTCGGGCTCATGGTGAAGACGTGATGAAGACTCAGGCTCATGGTGAAGACTCAGGCTCATGATGAAGACTCAGACTCATGATGAAGACTCGGGCTCATGGTGAAGACGTGTTGAAGACTCAGGCTCAGGATGAAGACTCAGGCTCATGATGAAGACGTGATGAAGACTCAGGCTCATGATGAAGACATGATGAAGACTCAGGCTCATGGTGAAGATGTGATGAAGACTCGGGCTAATGGTGAAGACATGATGAAGACTCGGGCTCATGGTGAAGACTCAGGCTCATGATGAAGACTCATGGTGAAGACATGATGAAGACTCGGGCTCATGGTGAAGACGTGATGAAGACTCAGGCTCATGGTGAAGACTCAGGCTCATGGTGAAGACATGATGACGACTCAGGCTCATGGTGAAGACGTGATCAAGACTCAGGCTCATGATGAAGATTCAGGCTCATGGTGAAGACATGATGAAGACTCAGGCTCATGTTGAAGACTCAGGCTCATGATGAAGACTCATGGTGAAGACTTGATGAAGACTCAGGCTCATGATGAAGACATGATGGAGACTCAGGCTCATGATGATGACTCAGGCTCATGATGAAGACATGATGAAGACTCAGGCTCATGGTGAAGAAATGATGAAGACTCGGGCTCATGGTGAAGACATGATGAAGACTCAGGCTCATGGTGAAGAAATGATGAAGACTCGGGCTCATGGTGAAGACATGATGAAGACTCAGGCTCATGGTGAAGACATGATGAAGACTCGGGCTCATGGTGAAGAAATGATGAAGACTCGGGCTCATGGTGAAGACATGATGAAGACTCAGGCTCATGGTGAAGAAATGATGAAGACTCGGGCTCATGGTGAAGACATGATGAAGATTCAGGCTCATGGTGAAGACATGATGAAGACTCAGGCTCATGGTGAAGACTCAGGCTCATGATGAAGACTCATGGTGAAGACTTGATGAAGACTCAGGCTCATGATGAAGACATGATGAAGACTCAGGCTCATGATGATGACTCAGGCTCATGATGAAGACATGATGAAGACTCAGGCTCATGGTGAAGACTTGATGAAGACTCAGGCTCATGATGAAGACATGATGAAGACTCAGGCTCATGGTGAAGACATGATGAAGACTCGGGCTCATGGTGAAGAAATGATGAAGACTCGGGCTCATGGTGAAGACTTGATGAAGACTCAGGCTCATGATGAAGACATGATGAAGACTCAGGCTCATGGTGAAGACATGATGAAGACTCGGGCTCATTGTGAAGACTTGATGAAGACCCAGGCTCATGGTGAAGACTTGATGAAGACCCAGACTCATGGTGAAGACGTGATGAAGACTCGGGCTCATGGTGAAGAAATGATGAAGACTCGGGATCATGGTGAAGACGTGTTGAAGACTCAGGCTCAGGATGAAGACTCAGGCTCATGATGAAGACGTGATGAAGACTCTAGCTCATGATGAAGACATGATGAAGACTCAGGCTCATGGTGAAGATGTGATGAAGACTCGGGCTAATGGTGAAGACATGATGAAGACTCGGGCTCATGGTGAAGACGTGATGAAGACTCAGGCTCATGGTGAAGACTCAGGCTCATGGTGAAGACATGATGACGACTCAGGCTCATGGTGAAGACGTGATCAAGACTCAGGCTCATGATGAAGATTCAGGCTCAGGGTGAAGACATGATGAAGACTCAGGCTCATGTTGAAGACTCAGGCTCATGATGAAGACTCATGGTGAAGACTTGATGAAGACTCAGGCTCATGATGAAGACATGATGGAGACTCAGGCTCATGATGATGACTCAGGCTCATGATGAAGACATGATGAAGACTCAGGCTCATGGTGAAGACTCAGGCTCATGATGAAGACTCATGGTGAAGACTTGATGAAGGCTCAGGCTCATGATGAATAAATGATGAAGACTCGGGCTCATGGTGAAGACGTAATGAAGACTCGGGCTCATGGTAAAGACATGATGAAGACTCAGGCTCATGGTGAAGACTTTATGAAGACTCAGGCTCATGATGAAGACATGATGAAGACTCAGGCTCATGGTGAAGACATGATGAAGACTCGGGCTCATGGTGAAGACTTGATGAAGACCCAGTCTCTTGGTGAAGACATGATGAAGACTCAAGCTCATGGTGAAGACATGATGAAGACTCGGGCTCATGGTGAAGACGTAATGAAGACTCAGGCTCAGGATGAAGGCTCAGGCTCATGATTAAGACGTGATGAAGACTCAGGCTCATGATGAAGACATGATGAAGACTCAGGCTCATGGTGAAGACGTGATGAAGACTCGGGCTCATGGTGAAGACGTGATGAAGACTCAGGCTCATGGTGAAGACTCAGGCTCATGATGAAGACTCAGACTCATGATGAAGACTAAGGCTCATGGTAGAGATGTGATGAAGACTCAGGCTCATGGTGGAGACATGGTGAAGACTCGGGCTCATGGTGAAGACTCAGGCTCATGATGAATACGTGATGAAAGCTCAGGCTCATGGTGAAGACTCAGGCTCATGGTGAAGACTCAGGCTCATGATGAAGACTCAGGCTCATGTTGAAGACATGATGAAGACTCAGGCTCATGGTGAAGACTTGATGAAGACTCAGGCTCATGATGAAGACATGATGAAGACTCAGGCTCATGGTGAAGACATGATGAAGACTCAGGCTCATGGTGAAGACTTGATGAAGACTTAGGCTCATGGTGAAGACTCAGGCTCATGATGAAGACATGATGAAGACTCAGGCTCATGGTGAAGACTTGATGAAGACTCAGGCTCATGATGAAGATTCAGGCTCATGGTGAAGACATGATGAAGACTCAGGGTCATGGTGAAGACATGAAGAAGACTCAGGCTCATGATGAAGACGTGATGAAGACTCGGGCTCATGGTGAAGACATGATGAAGACTCAGGCTCATGGTGAAGACATGATGAAGACTCAGGCTCATGATGAAGATTCAGGCTCATGGTGAAGACATGATGAAGACTCAGGGTCATGGTGAAGACATGAATAAGACTCAGGCTCATGATGAAGACATGATGAAGACTCAGACTCATGGTGAAGACGTGATGAAGACTCGGGCTCATGGTGAAGACATGATGAAGACTCAGGCTCATGATGAAGACATGATGAAGACTCAGGCTCATGATGAAGACATGATGAAGACTCAGGCTCATGGTGAATACTCAGGCTCATGATGAAGACTCATGGTGAAGACTTGATGAAGACTCAGGCTCATGATGAAGACATGATGGAGACTCAGGCTCATGATGAAGACTCAGGCTCATGGTGAAGACATGATGAAGATTCAGGCTCATGGTGAAGAAATGATGAAGACTCGGGCTCATGGTGAAGAAATGATGAAGACTCGGGCTCATGGTGAAGACGTGATGAAGACTCGGGCTCATGGTGAAGAAATGATGAAGACTCGGGCTCATGGTGAAGACATGATGAAGACTCAGGCTCATGGTGAAGAAATGATGAAGACTCGGGCTCATGGTGAAGACATGATGAAGATTCAGGCTCATGGTGAAGACATGATGAAGACTCAGGCTCATGGTGAAGACTCAGGCTCATGATGAAGACTCATGGTGAAGACTTGATGAAGACTCAGGCTCATGATGAAGACATGATGGAGACTCAGGCTCATGATGATGACTCAGGCTCATGATGAAGACATGATGAAGACTCAGGCTCATGGTGAAGACTTGATGAAGACTCAGGCTCATGATGAAGACATGATGAAGTCTCAGGCTAATGGTGAAGACATGATGAAGACCCAGGCTCATGGTGAAGACTTGATGAAGACCCAGGCTCATGGTGAAGATGTGATGAAGACTCGGGCTCATGGTGAAGAAATGATGAAGACTCGGGCTCATGGTGAAGACTTGATGAAGACTCAGGCTCATGATGAAGACATGATGAAGACTCAGGCTCATGGTGAAGACATGATGAAGACTCAGGCTCATTGTGAAGACTTGATGAAGAACCAGGCTCATGGTGAAAACTTGATGAAGACCCAGACTCATGGTGAAGACGTGATGAAGACTCGGGCTCATGGTGAAGAAATGATGAAGACTCGGGATCATGGTGAAGACGTGTTGAAGACTCAGGCTCAGGATGAAGACTCAGGCTCATGATGAAGACGTGATGAAGACTCTAGCTCATGATGAAGACATGATGAAGACTCAGGCTCATGGTGAAGATGTGATGAAGACTCGGGCTAATGGTGAAGACATGATGAAGACTCGGGCTCATGGTGAAGACGTGATGAAGACTCAGGCTCATGGTGAAGACTCAGGCTCATGGTGAAGACATGATGACGACTCAGGCTCATGGTGAAGACGTGATCAAGACTCAGGCTCATGATGAAGATTCAGGCTCAGGGTGAAGACATGATGAAGACTCAGGCTCATGTTGAAGACTCAGGCTCATGATGAAGACTCATGGTGAAGACTTGATGAAGACTCAGGCTCATGATGAAGACATGATGGAGACTCAGGCTCATGATGATGACTCAGGCTCATGATGAAGACATGATGAAGACTCAGGCTCATGGTGAAGACTCAGGCTCATGATGAAGACTCATGGTGAAGACTTGATGAAGGCTCAGGCTCATGATGAAGAAATGATGAAGACTCGGGCTCATGGTGAAGACGTAATGAAGACTCGGGCTCATGGTAAAGACATGATGAAGACTCAGGCTCATGGTGAAGACTTTATGAAGACTCAGGCTCATGATGAAGACATGATGAAGACTCAGGCTCATGGTGAAGACATGATGAAGACTCGGGCTCATTGTGAAGACTTGATGAAGACCCAGTCTCTTGGTGAAGACATGATGAAGACTCAAGCTCATGGTGAAGACATGATGAAGACTCGGGCTCATGGTGAAGACGTAATGAAGACTCAGGCTCAGGATGAAGGCTCAGGCTCATGATTAAGACGTGATGAAGACTCAGGCTCATGATGAAGACATGATGAAGACTCAGGCTCATGGTGAAGACGTGATGAAGACTCGGGCTCATGGTGAAGACGTGATGAAGACTCAGGCTCATGGTGAAGACTCAGGCTCATGATGAAGACTCAGACTCATGATGAAGACTAAGGCTCATGGTAGAGACGTGATGAAGACTCAGGCTCATGGTGGAGACATGGTGAAGACTCAGGCTCATGGTGAAGACTCAGGCTCATGATGAAGACGTGATGAAAGCTCAGGCTCATGGTGAAGACTCAGGCTCATGGTGAAGACTCAGGCTCATGATGAAGACTCAGGCTCATGTTGAAGACATGATGAAGACTCAGGCTCATGGTGAAGACTTGATGAAGACTCAGGCTCATGATGAAGACATGATGAAGACTCAGGCTCATGGTGAAGACATGATGAAGACTCAGGCTCATGGTGAAGACTTGATGAAGACTTAGGCTCATGGTGAAGACTCAGGCTCATGATGAAGACATGATGAAGACTCAGGCTCATGGTGAAGACTTGATGAAGACTCAGGCTCATGATGAAGATTCAGGCTCATGGTGAAGACATGATGAAGACTCAGGGTCATGGTGAAGACATGAAGAAGACTCAGGCTCATGATGAAGACGTGATGAAGACTCGGGCTCATGGTGAAGACATGATGAAGACTCAGGCTCATGGTGAAGACATGATGAAGACTCAGGCTCATGATGAAGATTCAGGCTCATGGTGAAGACATGATGAAGACTCAGGGTCATGGTGAAGACATGAATAAGACTCAGGCTCATGATGAAGACATGATGAAGACTCAGACTCATGGTGAAGACGTGATGAAGACTCGGGCTCATGGTGAAGACATGATGAAGACTCAGGCTCATGATGAAGACATGATGAAGACTCAGGCTCATGATGAAGACATGATGAAGACTCAGGCTCATGGTGAATACTCAGGCTCATGATGAAGACTCATGGTGAAGACTTGATGAAGACTCAGGCTCATGATGAAGACATGATGGAGACTCAGGCTCATGATGAAGACTCAGGCTCATGGTGAAGACATGATGAAGACTCAGGCTCATGGTGAAGAAATGATGAAGACTCGGGCTCATGGTGAAGAAATGATGAAGACTCGGGCTCATGGTGAAGACATGATGAAGACTCGGGCTCATGGTGAAGAAATGATGAAGACTCGGGCTCATGGTGAAGACATGAAGAAGACTCAGACTCATGATGAAGATGTGATGAAGACTCGGGCTCATGGTGAAGACATGATGAAGATTCAGGCTCATGGTGAAGACATGATGAAGACTCAGGCTCATGGTGAAGACTCAGGCTCATGATGAAGACTCATGGTGAAGACTTGATGAAGACTCAGGCTCATGATGAAGACATGATGGAGACTCAGGCTCATGATGATGACTCAGGCTCATGATGAAGACATGATGAAGACTCAGGCTCATGGTGAAGACTTGATGAAGACTCAGGCTCATGATGAAGACATGATGAAGTCTCAGGCTAATGGTGAAGACATGATGAAGACTCTGGCTCATGGTGAAGACTTGATGAAGACCCAGGCTCATGGTGAAGACTTGATGAAGACCCAGGCTCATGGTGAAGATGTGATGAAGACTCGGGCTCATGGTGAAGAAATGATGAAGACTCGGGCTCATGGTGAAGACTTGATGAAGACTCAGGCTCATGATGAAGACATGATGAAGACTCAGGCTCATGGTGAAGACATGATGAAGACTCGGGCTCATTGTGAAGACTTGATGAAGACCCAGGCTCATGGTGAAGACTTGATGAAGACCCAGACTCATGGTGAAGACGTGATGAAGACTCGGGCTCATGGTGAAGAAATGATGAAGACTCGGGCTCATGGTGAAGACGTGTTGAAGACTCAGGCTCAGGATGAAGACTCAGGCTCATGATGAAGACGTGATGAAGACTCAGGCTCATGATGAAGACATGATGAAGAATCAGGCTCATGGTGAAGATGTGATGAAGACTCGGGCTAATGGTGAAGACATGATGAAGACTCGGGCTCATGGTGAAGACCTGATGAAGACTCAGGCTCATGGTGAAGACTCAGGCTCATGGTGAAGACATGATGACGACGCAGGCTCATGGTGAAGACGTGATCAAGACTCAGGCTCATGATGAAGATTCAGGCTCATGGTGAAGACATGATGAAGACTCAGGCTCATGTTGAAGACTCAGGCTCATGATGAAGACTCATGGTGAAGACTTGATGAAGACTCAGGCTCATGGTGAAGACTTGATGAAGATTCAGGCTCATGATGAAGACATGATGAAGACTCAGGCTCATGGTGAAGACATGATGAAGACTCGGGCTCATGGTGAAGACTTGATGCAGACCCAGGATCATGGTGAAGACTTGATGAAGACCCAGGCTCATGGTGAAGACATGATGAAGACTCGGGCTCATGGTGAAGACATGATGAAGACTCGGGCTCATGGTGAAGACGTGATGAAGACTCAGGCCTCATGATGAAGATTCAGGCTCATGGTGAAGACATGATGAAGACTCAGGCTCATGGTGAAGACTTGATGACTCAGGCTCATGATGAAGACTCATGGTAGAGACGTGATGAAGACTCAGGCTCATGGTGAAGACTCAGGCTCATATTGAAGACGTGATGAAGACTCAGGCTCATGGTGAAGACTCAGGCTCATGGTGAAGACTCAGGCTCATGATGAAGACATGATGAAGACTCAGGCTCATGGTGAAGACTTGATGAAGACTCAGGCTCATGATGAAGACATGATGAAGACTCGGGCTCATGGTGAAGACATGATGAAGACTCGGGCTCTTGGTGAAGACGTGATGAAGACTCAGGCTCATGGTGAAGACTCAGGCTCATGGTGAAGACATGATGAAGACTCAGGCTCATGGTGAAGACGTGATCAAGACTCAGCCTCATGATGAAGATTCAGGCTCATGGTGAAGACATGATGAAGACTAAGGCTCATGGTGAAGACTTGATGAAGACTCAGGCTCATGATGAAGACATGATGAAGACTCAGGCTCATGGTGAAGACTCAGGCTCATGATGAAGACTCATGGTGAAGACTTGATGAAGGCTCAGGCTCATGATGAAGAAATGATGAAGACTCGGGCTCATGGTGAAGACGTAATGAAGACTCAGGCTCAGGATGAAGGCTCAGGCTCATGATTAAGACGTGATGAAGACTCAGGCTCATGATGAAGAAATGATGAAGACTCGGGCTCATGGTGAAGACTTGATGAAGACTCAGGCTCATGATGAAGACATGATGAAGACTCAGGCTCATGGTGAAGACATGATGAAGACTCAGGCTCATTGTGAAGACTTGATGAAGACCCAGGCTCATGGTGAAAACTTGATGAAGACCCAGACTCATGGTGAAGACGTGATGAAGACTCGGGCTCATGGTGAAGAAATGATGAAGACTCTGGATCATGGTGAAGACGTGTTGAAGACTCAGGCTCAGGATGAAGACTCAGGCTCATGATGAAGACGTGATGAAGACTCTAGCTCATGATGAAGACATGATGAAGACTCAGGCTCATGGTGAAGATGTGATGAAGACTCGGGCTAATGGTGAAGACATGATGAAGACTCGGGCTCATGGTGAAGACGTGATGAAGACTCAGGCTCATGGTGAAGACTCAGGCTCATGGTGAAGACATGATGACGACTCAGGCTCATGGTGAAGACGTGATCAAGACTCAGGCTCATGATGAAGATTCAGGCTCAGGGTGAAGACATGATGAAGACTCAGGCTCATGTTGAAGACTCAGGCTCATGATGAAGACTCATGGTGAAGACTTGATGAAGACTCAGGCTCATGATGAAGACATGATGGAGACTCAGGCTCATGATGATGACTCAGGCTCATGATGAAGACATGATGAAGACTCAGGCTCATGGTGAAGACTCAGGCTCATGATGAAGACTCATGGTGAAGACTTGATGAAGGCTCAGGCTCATGATGAAGAAATGATGAAGACTCGGGCTCATGGTGAAGACGTAATGAAGACTCGGGCTCATGGTAAAGACATGATGAAGACTCATGCTCATGGTGAAGACTTTATGAAGACTCAGGCTCATGATGAAGACATGATGAAGACTCAGGCTCATGGTGAAGACATGATGAAGACTCGGGCTCATGGTGAAGACTTGATGAAGACCCAGTCTCTTGGTGAAGACATGATGAAGACTCAAGCTCATGGTGAAGACATGATGAAGACTCGGGCTCATGGTGAAGACGTAATGAAGACTCAGGCTCAGGATGAAGGCTCAGGCTCATGATTAAGACGTGATGAAGACTCAGGCTCATGATGAAGACATGATGAAGACTCAGGCTCATGGTGAAGACGTGATGAAGACTCGGGCTCATGGTGAAGACGTGATGAAGACTCAGGCTCATGGTGAAGACTCAGGCTCATGATGAAGACTCAGACTCATGATGAAGACTAAGGCTCATGGTAGAGATGTGATGAAGACTCAGGCTCATGGTGGAGACATGGTGAAGACTCGGGCTCATGGTGAAGACTCAGGCTCATGATGAAGACGTGATGAAAGCTCAGGCTCATGGTGAAGACTCAGGCTCATGGTGAAGACTCAGGCTCATGATGAAGACTCAGGCTCATGTTGAAGACATGATGAAGACTCAGGCTCATGGTGAAGACTTGATGAAGACTCAGGCTCATGATGAAGACATGATGAAGACTCGGGCTCATGGTGAAGACGTGATGAAGACTCAGGCTCATGGTGAAGAAATGATGAAGACTCGGGCTCATGGTGAAGACGTGATGAAGACTCGGGCTCATGGTGAAGAAATGATGAAGACTCGGGCTCATGGTGAAGACATGATGAAGACTCAGGCTCATGGTGAAGAAATGATGAAGACTCGGGCTCATGGTGAAGACATGATGAAGATTCAGGCTCATGGTGAAGACATGATGAAGACTCAGGCTCATGGTGAAGACTCAGGCTCATGATGAAGACTCATGGTGAAGACTTGATGAAGACTCAGGCTCATGATGAAGACATGATGGAGACTCAGGCTCATGATGATGACTCAGGCTCATGATGAAGACATGATGAAGACTCAGGCTCATGGTGAAGACTTGATGAAGACTCAGGCTCATGATGAAGACATGATGAAGTCTCAGGCTAATGGTGAAGACATGATGAAGACTCTGGCTCATGGTGAAGACTTGATGAAGACCCAGGCTCATGGTGAAGACTTGATGAAGACCCAGGCTCATGGTGAAGATGTGATGAAGACTCGGGCTCATGGTGAAGAAATGATGAAGACTCGGGCTCATGGTGAAGACTTGATGAAGACTCAGGCTCATGATGAAGACATGATGAAGACTCAGGCTCATGGTGAAGACATGATGAAGACTCAGGCTCATTGTGAAGACTTGATGAAGACCCAGGCTCATGGTGAAAACTTGATGAAGACCCAGACTCATGGTGAAGACGTGATGAAGACTCGGGCTCATGGTGAAGAAATGATGAAGACTCTGGATCATGGTGAAGACGTGTTGAAGACTCAGGCTCAGGATGAAGACTCAGGCTCATGATGAAGACGTGATGAAGACTCTAGCTCATGATGAAGACATGATGAAGACTCAGGCTCATGGTGAAGATGTGATGAAGACTCGGGCTAATGGTGAAGACATGATGAAGACTCGGGCTCATGGTGAAGACGTGATGAAGACTCAGGCTCATGGTGAAGACTCAGGCTCATGGTGAAGACATGATGACGACTCAGGCTCATGGTGAAGACGTGATCAAGACTCAGGCTCATGATGAAGATTCAGGCTCAGGGTGAAGACATGATGAAGACTCAGGCTCATGTTGAAGACTCAGGCTCATGATGAAGACTCATGGTGAAGACTTGATGAAGACTCAGGCTCATGATGAAGACATGATGGAGACTCAGGCTCATGATGATGACTCAGGCTCATGATGAAGACATGATGAAGACTCAGGCTCATGGTGAAGACTCAGGCTCATGATGAAGACTCATGGTGAAGACTTGATGAAGGCTCAGGCTCATGATGAAGAAATGATGAAGACTCGGGCTCATGGTGAAGACGTAATGAAGACTCGGGCTCATGGTAAAGACATGATGAAGACTCAGGCTCATGGTGAAGACTTTATGAAGACTCAGGCTCATGATGAAGACATGATGAAGACTCAGGCTCATGGTGAAGACATGATGAAGACTCGGGCTCATGGTGAAGACTTGATGAAGACCCAGTCTCTTGGTGAAGACATGATGAAGACTCAAGCTCATGGTGAAGACATGATGAAGACTCGGGCTCATGGTGAAGACGTAATGAAGACTCAGGCTCAGGATGAAGGCTCAGGCTCATGATTAAGACGTGATGAAGACTCAGGCTCATGATGAAGACATGATGAAGACTCAGGCTCATGGTGAAGACGTGATGAAGACTCGGGCTCATGGTGAAGACGTGATGAAGACTCAGGCTCATGGTGAAGACTCAGGCTCATGATGAAGACTCAGACTCATGATGAAGACTAAGGCTCATGGTAGAGACGTGATGAAGACTCAGGCTCATGGTGGAGACATGGTGAAGACTCGGGCTCATGGTGAAGACTCAGGCTCATGATGAAGACGTGATGAAAGCTCAGGCTCATGGTGAAGACTCAGGCTCATGGTGAAGACTCAGGCTCATGATGAAGACTCAGGCTCATGTTGAAGACATGATGAAGACTCAGGCTCATGGTGAAGACTTGATGAAGACTCAGGCTCATGATGAAGACATGATGAAGACTCAGGCTCATGGTGAAGACATGATGAAGACTCAGGCTCATGGTGAAGACTTGATGAAGACTTAGGCTCATGGTGAAGACTCAGGCTCATGATGAAGACATGATGAAGACTCAGGCTCATGGTGAAGACTTGATGAAGACTCAGGCTCATGATGAAGATTCAGGCTCATGGTGAAGACATGATGAAGACTCAGGGTCATGGTGAAGACATGAAGAAGACTCAGGCTCATGATGAAGACGTGATGAAGACTCGGGCTCATGGTGAAGACATGATGAAGACTCAGGCTCATGGTGAAGACCTGATGAAGACTCAGGCTCATGATGAAGATTCAGGCTCATGGTGAAGACATGATGAAGACTCAGGGTCATGGTGAAGACATGAATAAGACTCAGGCTCATGATGAAGACATGATGAAGACTCAGACTCATGGTGAAGACGTGATGAAGACTCGGGCTCATGGTGAAGACATGATGAAGACTCAGGCTCATGATGAAGACATGATGAAGACTCAGGTTCATGATGAAGACATGATGAAGACTCAGGCTCATGGTGAATACTCAGGCTCATGATGAAGACTCATGGTGAAGACTTGATGAAGACTCAGGCTCATGATGAAGACATGATGGAGACTCAGGCTCATGATGAAGACTCAGGCTCATGGTGAAGACATGATGAAGACTCAGGCTCATGGTGAAGAAATGATGAAGACTCGGGCTCATGGTGAAGAAATGATGAAGACTCGGGCTCATGGTGAAGACATGATGAAGACTCGGGCTCATGGTGAAGAAATGATGAAGACTCGGGCTCATGGTGAAGACATGAAGAAGACTCAGGCTCATGATGAAGACGTGATGAAGACTCGGGCTCATGGTGAAGACATGATGAAGATTCAGGCTCATGGTGAAGACATGATGAAGACTCAGGCTCATGGTGAAGACTCAGGCTCATGATGAAGACTCATGGTGAAGACTTGATGAAGACTCAGGCTCATGATGAAGACATGATGGAGACTCAGGCTCATGATGATGACTCAGGCTCATGATGAAGACATGATGAAGACTCAGGCTCATGGTGAAGACTTGATGAAGACTCAGGCTCATGATGAAGACATGATGAAGTCTCAGGCTAATGGTGAAGACATGATGAAGACTCTGGCTCATGGTGAAGACTTGATGAAGACCCAGGCTCATGGTGAAGACTTGATGAAGACCCAGGCTCATGGTGAAGATGTGATGAAGACTCGGGCTCATGGTGAAGAAATGATGAAGACTCGGGCTCATGGTGAAGACTTGATGAAGACTCAGGCTCATGATGAAGACATGATGAAGACTCAGGCTCATGGTGAAGACATGATGAAGACTCGGGCTCATTGTGAAGACTTGATGAAGACCCAGGCTCATGATGAAGACTTGATGAAGACCCAGACTCATGGTGAAGACGTGATGAAGACTCGGGCTCATGGTGAAGAAATGATGAAGACTCGGGCTCATGGTGAAGACGTGTTGAAGACTCAGGCTCAGGATGAAGACTCAGGCTCATGATGAAGACGTGATGAAGACTCAGGCTCATGATGAAGACATGATGAAGACTCAGGCTCATGGTGAAGATGTGATGAAGACTCGGGCTAATGGTGAAGACATGATGAAGACTCGGGCTCATGGTGAAGACCTGATGAAGACTCAGGCTCATGGTGAAGACTCAGGCTCATGGTGAAGACATGATGACGACGCAGGCTCATGGTGAAGACGTGATCAAGACTCAGGCTCATGATGAAGATTCAGGCTCATGGTGAAGACATGATGAAGACTCAGGCTCATGTTGAAGACTCAGGCTCATGATGAAGACTCATGGTGAAGACTTGATGAAGACTCAGGCTCATGGTGAAGACTTGATGAAGATTCAGGCTCATGATGAAGACATGATGAAGACTCAGGCTCATGGTGAAGACATGATGAAGACTCGGGCTCATGGTGAAGACTTGATGCAGACCCAGGATCATGGTGAAGACTTGATGAAGACCCAGGCTCATGGTGAAGACATGATGAAGACTCGGGCTCATGGTGAAGACATGATGAAGACTCGGGCTCATGGTGAAGACGTGATGAAGACTCAGGCTCATGGTGAAGACTCAGGCTCATGGTGAAGACATGATGAAGACTCAGGCTCATTTTGAAGACGTGATCAAGACTCAGGCCTCATGATGAAGATTCAGGCTCATGGTGAAGACATGATGAAGACTCAGGCTCATGGTGAAGACTTGATGACGATGGCTCATGATGAAGACATGATGAAGACTCAGGCTCATGGTGAAGACTCAGGCTCATGATGAAGACTCATGGTAGAGACGTGATGAAGACTCAGGCTCATGGTGAAGACTCAGGCTCATATTGAAGACGTGATGAAGACTCAGGCTCATGGTGAAGACTCAGGCTCATGGTGAAGACTCAGGCTCATGATGAAGACATGATGAAGACTCAGGCTCATGGTGAAGACTTGATGAAGACTCAGGCTCATGATGAAGACATGATGAAGACTCGGGCTCATGCTGAAGACATGATGAAGACTCGGGCTCTTGGTGAAGACGTGATGAAGACTCAGGCTCATGGTGAAGACTCAGGCTCATGGTGAAGACATGATGAAGACTCAGGCTCATGGTGAAGACGTGATGAAGACTCAGGCTCATGATGAAGACATGATGAAGACTCAGGCTCATGGTGAAGACCCCGGCTCATGATGAAGACTCATGGTGAAGACTTGATGAAGGCTCAGGCTCATGATGAAGAAATGATGAAGACTCGGGCTCATGGTGAAGACGTAATGAAGACTCAGGCTCAGGATGAAGGCTCAGGCTCATGATTAAGACGTGATGAAGACTCAGGCTCATGATGAAGACATGATGAAGACTCAGGCTCATGGTGAAGACGTGATGAAGACTCGGGCTCATGGTAAAGACATGATGAAGACTCAGGCTCATGGTGAAGACTTGATGAAGACTCAGGCTCATGATGAAGACATGATGAAGACTCAGGCTCATGGTGAAGACATGATGAAGACTCGGGCTCATGGTGAAGACATGATGAAGACTCGGGCTCATGGTGAAGACGTGATGAAGACTCGGGCTCATGGTAAAGACATGATGAAGACTCAGGCTCATGGTGAAGACTTGATGAAGACTCAGGCTAATGGTGAAGACATGATGAAGACTCGGGCTCATGGTGAAGACATGATGAAGACTCGGGCTCATGGTGAAGACGTGATGAAGACTCAGGCTCATGGTGAAGACTCAGGCTCATGGTGAAGACATGATGAAGACTCAGGCTCATGGTGAAGACATGATCAAGACTCAGGCTCATGATGAAGATTAAGGCTCATGGTGAAGACATGATGAAGACTCAGGCTCATGGTGAAGACTTGATGAAGACTCAGGCTCATGATGAAGACATGATGAAGACTCAGGCTCATGGTGAAGACTCAGGCTCATGATGAAGACTCATGGTGAAGACTTGATGAAGACTCAGGCTCATGATGAAGACATGATGGTGACTCAGGCTCATGATGAAGACTCAGGCTCATGGTGAAGACATGATGAAAACTCGGGCTCATGGTGAAGACATGATGAAGACTCGGGCTCATGGTGAAGACGTGATGAAGACTCAGGCTCATGGTGAAGACATGTTGAAGACTCAGGCTCGTGGTGAAGACATGATGAAGACTCAGGCTCATGGTGAAGACGTGATGAAGACTCAGGCTCATGGTGAAGACTAAGGCTCATGGTGAAGACATGATGAAGACTCAGGCTCATGGTGAAGATGTGATCAAGACTCAGGCTCATGATGAAGATTCAGGCTCATGGTGAAGACATGATGAAGACTCAGGCTCATGGTGAAGACTTGATGAAGACTCAGGTTCATGATGAAGACATGATGAAGACTCAGGCTCATGGTGAAGACTCAGGCTCATGATGAAGACTCATGGTGAAGACTTGATGAAGACTCAGGCTCATGATGAAGACATGATGGAGACTCAGGCTCATGATGAAGACTCAGGCTCTTGGTGAAGACATGATGAAGACTCGGGCTCATGGTGAAGACATGATGAAGACTCGGGCTCATGGTGAAGACGTGATGAAGACTCAGGCTCGTGGTGAAGACATGATGAAGACTCAGGCTCATGATGAAGACATGATGGTGACTCAGGCTCATGATGAAGACTCAGGCTCATGGTGAAGACATGATGAAAACTCGGGCTCATGGTGAAGACATGATGAAGACTCGGGCTCATGGTGAAGACGTGATGAAGACTCAGGCTCATGGTGAAGACATGTTGAAGACTCGGGCTCATGATGAAGACTTGATGAAGACCCAGGCTCATGGTGAAGACATGATGAAGACTCAAGCTCATGGTGAAGACATGATGAAGACTCAGGCTCATGGTGAAGACATGATGAAGACTCAGGCTCATGGTGAAGACATGATGAAGACTCGGGCTCATGGTGAAGACGTGATGAAGACTCAGGCTCATGGTGAAGACTAAGGCTCATGGTGAAGACATGATGAAGACTCAGGCTCATGGTGAAGACATGATGAACACTCAGGCTCATGGTGAAGACTCAGGCTCATGATGAAGACTCATGGTGAAGACTTGATGAAGACTAAGGCTCATGATGAAGACATGATGGAGACTCAGGCTCATGGTGAAGACTTGATGAAGACTCAGGCTCATGATGAAGATTCAGGCTCATGGTGAAGACATGATGAAGACTCAGGGTCATGGTGAAGACATGAAGAAGACTCAGGCTCATGATGAAGACATGATGAAGACTCAGAATCATGGTGAAGACGTGATGAAGACTCGGGCTCATGGTGAAGACATGATGAAGACTCAGGCTCATGGTGAAGACATGATGAAGACTCAGGGTCATGGTGAAGACATGAAGAAGACTCAGGCTCATGATGAAGACATGATGAAGACTCAGACTCATGGTGAAGACGTGATGAAGACTCAGGCTCAGGATGAAGACAAGATGAAGACTCAGGCTCATGGTGAAGACTCAGGCTCATGATGAATACATGATGAAGACTCAGGCTGATGGTGAAGACTTGATGAAGACTCAGCCTCATGATGAAGACATGATGAAGACTCAGGCTCATGGTGAAGACTCAGGCTCATGATGAAGACTCAGGCTCATGGTGAAGACTCAGGCTCATGATGAAGACTCAGGCTCATGATGAAGACATGATGAAGACTCAGGCTCATGGTGAAGACTTGATGAAGACTCAGGCTCATGATGAAGATTCAGGCTCATGGTGAAGACATGATGAAGACTCAGGGTCATGGTGAAGACATGAAGAAGACTCAGGCTTATGATGAAGACATGATGAAGACTCAGACTCATGGTGAAGACGTGATGAAGACTCGGGCTCATTGTGAAGACTCAGGCTCATGATGAAGACTCAGGCTCATGATGAAGACTCAGACTCATGGTGAAGACGTGATGAAGACTCGGGCTCATGGTGAAGACTCAGGCTCATGATGAAGACTCAGGCTCATGATGAAGACTAAGGCTCATGGTAGAGACGTGATGAAGACTCAGGCTCATGGTGAAGACTCAGGCTCATGTTGAAGACGTGATGAAGACTCAGGCTC